>NC_044348.1:12446275-12746275 GCF_007364275.1 Archocentrus centrarchus | reverse complement strand
CCCTCCCCCACCCCTCCCCGCCCAAATATACACACCTGTAGCTAAAGAAGCGATTCTGCTGCAACCTCTAACCTCTTGTCAAATCCCACCTTTGTAATCAAAGAAGCTATCTTCAGAATTTGGACAGAAATGCATTTTATACAAAATCAAGTTAACCTGAATTTTTTTTCTTCTATTATTTATATTTACAGAATCCTTCGAGATGACTAGGGCGAATGATATGCTATCCGCTAACTGAACATGTCATATTAGTGTCATGATGTCAGTGGCATTTTTACATGTTATGATGAGCGTTTCCTAAATGGTGCACAACATAAAATAAAAAGGAGGAAGTTTGTATAAATACATCAGTATCATATCCAACTTTTTTTTCCTGTCTTTTTTTTTTTTTTTTTTAAATACAACATATGTTTGCAAGTATTTTAATTTCTTAATATATTTAAATACCTTTCCAATTGCAGCCAAATTCCTTCTGTAAATTAAGTGAAACCAGAGGAACCAGGATACTGCCGCTCTTAAACCCCATGAGGAGAATGTTTTACCCCAGAAACCGTGGGGTCCAGCAGCCCAGCAGGTCAGGCTGGTTGCCAGGGAGTGTGCACACGTTTCCCTAAACTGACTTCCCCCTTACAAAATTACATTTACAGTGGAAGAGAGGACAGAAAAAAAAAGCCAAGCCTTCAGCACTTATTTCATTAACACGTCCGTGTATGTTCTCTCCTTCCATCGCTACTCTCTCTCCAAACCTTCTGACAGCATTTAAATCTCATTCGGTGAAACCACTGTGTGCTGACTGTTACAGGCGTTAGGAATTTGGTCTTTTTTTTTTTTTTTATGCTCACATGTACATATATTTTTCCAGAGTATTAAGTGGACGATGCAGCTGTTTTTGTTGCCTTCACGCTTCGTTCTCTGTCGGCGGTGGTATGTTGTTAGCTGAAACCATGGAGTCTTGCTTGCGAGTCATCCTGTCCAACTCAGCCTGGACGTCAGTCAAACCCGGCTTCTGCCCTTGGAAAAAAAAGACAGGAGACAAAGCCCAAAAGTAATCTCCTGTAGCTTCTGCGCCTGCTCATAAATAACAGCTTTCTGTGGCAAGCGGATGGAAGGATAGGGTTTGGATGGCGATGCGTTCCCATGCTGGAAGCTGGTGGCTTGCTGCCACAGTTAACACACAAACAGACACACATGCAAAACTAATCATCAGACAAAGGGAACGTGCATTATCCTGTCACAGAGACGTTAAAACTTCGCAGTGCTGGAACAAAAAGTAAATGTCAGCATTCTCAGGCAGAGATGAGTTATGTAATTGTTTCTTTCACATTTCACTGGGTACAATCAAGCTATCACACAGCCAATAATTGACTTTGTTATATCTAATATAACAAAGAGAAAAATGTACTGAAGTTACTCAAATAAAACCACATTAGTTGAGCTGGAAAGCGGTGGAACGTGGTATGGTGTGAGTGACGTTAATCCAAGGGTGCAGTTATGATGGGTAGAGTGATAAATACAGGCCTGCCACAAGTTTCCTCAGCTGTCAGAAGTTCAGCCAAAGAGAGCAACTTTTTTTTCTCCTGCTTTAACCTTCTTATTCAGGCTGTAGAGATAAAACTCCAGACAGCAAAATGGTCCACAGCCTCTAACAACAAAGGACCCTGTTTAACTTAGAGTGCACACAGTCCGTGCTCTGAGATGGATCTAATATCACAGGATCCTATAGTCAGAAATAATCCTTTAGTAAGAGATAAACCCCTAAGCTATAAGAAAGAAGGGTTTAAATAATTGGTGACCATTGGTTGCACTGAGGTCAGAGGTGGAAGCACTGGAAACAGAGGTTGTACCTGTTTTCTTGGCAGACCCTTGCACTCCAGCTCCCACTGCTCCAGTTCCTGGGCTCCCAGGGGATCCTGTCTTTTTACTCAACAGACTGTTGAAGAAGTTAGCCAGCACTCCCTCATTGGCAGCTCCCGCTGTAGAAAAGAATTACATTATTAAAAAGGTTTTTAATAGGTTGTACAGTTTTACTTAATAAGAGTCATCACTGATGCCACATAATGTCTGAGTTTACCCAGTTAATCTGAGAATGCAGGCTGATGATAAACAGACTAGATTTGAAGTTTAACACCTTAAGCTCGTTATAATTCCAAATTAGCACTTTTACTTGCTTCACTTACTTCCTATTAATTATTTTGAAAATTATTATGAATACACAAATAATCACCTTTTTTTCAAAATAATGCCTTCTTGTGAAATTGAAGACAAAAGCTCTTTAGTGCTTATTATTGAGCAGTGTTTGGCACTAATATGGGAACCATTTATCTTTTGATCAGTTTTTCTTATATAACAAAATATTCCACAATATTTTCTTTATTAGGAAAGTGTTATGTTCCTGCAAGCCAACAACTTTGCTTCTGTTAAAAAGACATTTAAATCTAGTTAAAGACTAATATTAGAAAAATAAGAATAGACTAAATCCTGATGGAATATTTGTGACCTGCACAAAAATCCACCATCATGTGAATTATTCTAGTGTTACCTCTAGAGGGCAGCACTGCACCACTTTCTAAGTGTTTATATTCCAGCCAAAAGATAAATGGTAAGTAGAAAGCATTGTTCTTTTTCTTTAATTTCAAAGAATATGGATTATGAAAGAAAATCATGAATTCACTATAAAGTACCACGTGAAACCGTGTAACAAAAGATCACAAATTAGGGTGTAATGAAGCACAAAGTGTGATTTTCAAATAATAAGGTATGAAATTAAACTTCTTTCAAACGTACCTTTCATGTTAGGGTCAGGCTTTTTGACAGAGGCCATTGGCGAGCCACTGGTTACGGCCGTTGGACCGGCACGGCCTGCAGGTCGAGGTGACCCTGAGGCTGTCCGTCCTGGAGACTCCTAAAACACAGGAACCAGAGCAAGAGTGCGGTCACAAACAAAAGAAGCATCTGTTTTTCTATCCCGAGCAAAACTAGAAATTAAGATTTCACATCTGAGGGAGCGTAAGACACTTACGGTTGCTCCTCTTGTCGGTGTGGCCGGCTGCTTTGCTAATAAAGACTGTAAAAACCAAAAACCAAAAGAAATTGCTTGAGTTAGATGTGATTTCCTATTATAACTATAGGTTTCCACTATCCTTAATTTTCAGGCAACATATTTTGATACAATTTTTTTCATTTTGAAAGGGCGCAAGAAAACTGTATGCAAGAGAAAAAATATATAGAAAGGGGCATTTAGTGCAGGTAGAGTAGAAGGAACTTAAACACAAGTCTCTAACCTTCAACTTCAGTTGAGGCTTTTTTTTTTTTTCTTTTTTTTTTTTAGACTGCCTTCCTGGTTTATTTATTTTTTTCACAAAATAGGAAGTCCGAGTAATGTTTCATATCATGTGACAGTTTCAGATCAACATGACTGCAGTATAAAACACTGTTTAACAGTGAAAGCAGCAGGTCAGGATCACCACAAATAGCTTAGAAAGAAGCTATTTGTCCTTTCTACCAGTGGATGATATTTTAACTGATTTTTGAAAGTCTGCCTAGCTCAAAAAGGACAGACCAACACGTACCTGCTGCTTCATCAGGAAAACCTGCTCATCCTCTGCGTTTATCTCTTTGTCATGAACCAGCTGTTAAGAGCAAAGGGGAACAAAATGCCATTAAAAAGGAAAAGAATAGAGGATATCAGCGGCATTATTGTAATTTTTGTATTTAGGCAATGTTTGCATTCTCATACCTTTCGTACTGGAGGCTTCGTGATAAAATCTTCAAATGGATCTTCTGGTCTGACTGTTGTGAAGTTTTCGTGCAAAATACCAATTTTCTTCTCATTATCCCATCCAGACGGACTAAAAGCAAAGGAAAAGACTGTTACATGGTAGTAGGTATAACATTATTTGTGTATTCTCGTGGAAAAATTAGAATCTGATTTTTTTGGTGTTCTGTTTGGTAACAATTTGCCAAACAGGTTTTAATATTTGGGACAGCAGTAAAAACACGGTTAACTAAACTAAAACAAAACAAAAAAATCTTGTTTTACTTACATGAACACTGCATCCTTCTCAACCACTAAGGCAGGTGTGACGAACTGAAAGTCATACAGTTTATGTACTATATATTTGTAAAGCAGATCCAGGTTCTTCTCCTCTTTGACTGAAGTGTAGATCAGGCCTGCTCCATCTGTGCACTTCAGTTAGGGCAACAGTTGTTGGAATAGTGTCACAGATGGTAGATTGATACTAAAAAGCCACATTAAAAAAAAAAACCTAAGTAGAGTCCATGTTATAAATGTAGCAAGCACAGAATTAAAAACCATTATGCATTAAAAAAAAGGATACATTCTAAGCTAAATCGCCTGATGTGTGACTGGATGAAGTCGAAGTGCTCGTCTCTGTAGTCATGCTCCTTCTCTAGTACGCCGACTGCGTCACACTTGAGAATTGAAGCGAAAAAATGAGATAAAAAGTTTTAATGGCAGACAATAAAATGCTCACACTGGTTTATGAAGTTAGTCAACCATTTGGCTAGCCACAGAAAGTCTAAGCTGGTTCTGAGGGCAGAGAGGGCAGATACCCGAGGGAAGTACATGTACAAATAACTGAATGGTGTGACATGGTACATTCCTGAGAATGTAGGTGAATACTTGCCTCTGGGAGGCTATGGGCAGAGACTGTTGTATGTGCACTTCTTGCTTCATAACCTGCTTTGAAGGTTGGAGCGGTTGTGAGTGGGAGAAGCAAAGATTTTATTTTTTGAAGTCTACAGTGAAGATGAAGCAATAAACTTCATCCTTGTGATATTAAGCAAAGACCATTTTTTTCCAAGCTTGGTAGTTTTTCTCTGACAAGACCTATTCAGAGGCAGGGATTATTTTTTTTTTAAAAAAAGGAACAGTCACCATTCACCATTTTCCAGCCACAGCTAGCATGTGAAACTCTGCTGATGGCTACACTGTGCTTTTCAGCACTGGTCTCTGCCTAGAGGGCTAAAAGGCAAGTATAATGGCTGTTTTTTATTAGCAAATACTGGCTCACAAAGCATGGCATAAAAGTTAAAGCAAACATAAATGCATCAGTGGGAATGGTCTATATATAAGGTTTGTGGCCAAATACGCTCACCACTCTGGCAATTTCAGAACTCATCAGATAAAAACAGCTGGAAGCACAGATAGGGTGTTAAAGAAGGCTTCCTTTGCCTGTTTATGGCAGATGACTCAGGCCTAAGTGGAGAGCTACTTATGTACTGACTGTAACACCAAAGGCTAGTTTAGAACATTTATAGACCACGAAGACAGGTGGCTTCAAACAAACAAAAAAAAAACCAACAAAAAAAACATGCCAGCAGCTAAGGAGAGGATGCTTCGAGCATTACCTGGAGAGTATACGAAATCTTAACCTAAAATCAGATATCCTTAGACTTTTCTTAAGATAAAGTTAATTTACTAGCACTTTAAGAAGCTCCTGAATCAAATGGACAGGCGCTCTGAAGAGAAAGCAAAGGCTCACTGGGGAAACGGACGATACCGCAAGTTTAACTTTCAAAACCAAAACTGCAGAGGTATAGACATCAGAGCTGCAACGATTCATCGACATAATCGATGACGTCAACTACAAAAATTAGTTGATGTGGGATTTTAACATTGACGCATCATATTCTAAAACCAGGTACATAATTTTGTAATTGCAATACACTACAGGAAGATATGGGGGCAGTATTGCCCCAATTGTCTGCCAATAACAACAATATGAACAAAGAGGAATGTAATGCAAACAACATAACGATGGTGGAACAGAGAGGAGGGTGGAGAAAATAAAAGAAAACAAACTGTCAAAGGTGTGGGAGCATTTGACAGAAAAAAATAAAGCTGAATGCAGACTGTGCAAAGCAGAGTTTTCCTTCCACATCAGCATCACTGCAATGCGTGAGCATTTTAAACGCCGGCACCCTGGAGCTGTGACGTCAGCTCTGGATGGGTACGTTTTAGAGAGTTAGTGCGTCGTTGATACCTGTTAATGATTGTACAGTAATGTTTCTGTTAGTTTACCTGTCGGAGGTCTCATGGATGATGTCTGCTAAGCAGCATCAGTTCAGTTATGTTAGCTAACGAGTGAAGGACAATGGGAGCAGCTATGTTGTCTCCTATTTACCTTTGTGCAAACTATTAGCACTGGAATGCCCAGGTTGTGCGTGAGTGTGTTTTCCCCAAGTGGTAACACAATGGCCTCATCTTCTCCTGCTGTTGGGGCTCGTCTCTGTGGGGAGGATGGGGTGGCATCCTCTGGTTCTGTGTACTCTTGGAAGGCTTTCACCACTAGAAGACAAACAAATAAAAAGATGCAAATTGGGTGTGATAGTGAAGGCCAAGCCCCAGATTAATTCACCAAAAAAAAAAAAAGAGAATGAATTCAGCTGTCATTGTCTTGAGGCTGTGCATGCATTTTGTAGCATCACTGAAAGAAAATGATAATCATGTTACATTTCCACTTAAATAAAACGCCTTGTTAAAAAGTAGAAAACGACAAATGGCATCCTTTATTTTCCCTGTTGCGCTGACCCCAGCTGTCCAGACATTTACAAAGCTGCAGTGTGAGCGCTGGTGGTGGTGGGGTTTTACGCAGGAAGCTTTGGCCTACTTCCTCAGTAGCTTTCAGAATCCTGCTGGGCAGCCAAAGCCAGACTGACTTGCTGTTTAGAGTCTAGCCCTTTACTTTCAGACACAGGATTTTTACACGTGGGATGAGAACTGCCATCAGAAGCAAGCTACAAGATCCTTCTTGTGACGCAAAACTGCACAAATCCAGTGCACATACACTAAAAGTAAAAAGGAAGACTGATGACATTTAACTCCATGTAGAGGATGCATATTGGTCAAAACATGATAATGTTCAGCTCATATATAAAGACAGTGTTTTAAGTCAGAGTTTTTTTTAAGTCACAAGTAAGACAAGTCAAATAAAATACACAGTAATAATAATCTTTTTGATTTTATCAGAACACAAGAAAAAAACAACGTTACATGCAACACCAGAGCTGACATGAGCACGTCTCAACTTTCATTTGTCTGCAACACTCGGGGGGGGGGGGGGGGGGGGGGGGGGGGGGGGGGGATCCCTTGAAAAGTTGTTTGGTGCAAATCTGGCATTAATGGCAATATTTTTAAGTAAAGTAACAGAAAGAAAATTGCTTTAGGCAGCACACACTCATGCTTAGAACACATTAGATTTCAAAACAGCAGCGTTTGATGCTAAAAGAAGAGATGTTGGTGCACTGTCACTTTAAAATAAAAAAATTAAAGACAGACTTTGACCCACTAAGACCTACTTATCTGTTCTGCAAACAAGGGTGAGGTCAAAATGCATCAGCACACTTCATTATGACTTCTTAACTCTTAAAAATGTACTGTAGTTTAAACACTGAAACAGTACCTCAAAGTATTTCTTCTTTCTAAAGACAAAAGAATGCACCTGATGGCAGTAAAAGCTTAACTTTAGCTATAAATAAAGGCATTTTTTATGGCTAGCCTAATGTCAACTAAGTACATTTCATCTTGGATGCTATTGTGAAGTCAAACTCAAGCTGTACAAAGCTCTTCAACTGTTCAGTAGATAAAAAATTCTGCCTCAAAACACAAGTACTGCTACTGCAGCTAAACAAATCTAGCCCTAAAATAAGTCATGAAGTCAAATATTTTACAGTTCAACAAGCGGTTGAGGAGCAGTAGCTTTATCCTGTTATTAGGTCTGAGATGATTCCAGCAGCCAACCTACTTCATTTATAGCAGAGCACGAGTCAGAAAGTCCAACCCACCCACTGAATTCTGATTTTGCGTCCCTTCCTGTTAGAGGGGAGGAAACCATGATGCAAGACGCCTGCAAGACTCCCTGGACAAAAGCCACTCAGACACATACATACACACATACACACACACACACACACTCTTCCAGTCTGTCAGCATGACTCTCACTCAAACACTCATGGTCACACATTTATAATCTGCCCAGTTCTCACCAATCTGCTATTTACATTATCATTTACATGCTAAAAGATGTTTTATTTGGATGACAGGCCTCAGCTCAACTGGAAATCTTATCATTACAGCAGACAGGGATCACAAAAAAGGAAGCATTAAGAGGCTCAGAGAAATCTCACAAACAGATTTAAAGTCAACCACCCAAAACTGATCAAAGACTAAACACAAAAGAACAACCCCTTCCAGGGTATGAGGTCTAAATTCCCCGCAGTAAAGCTTTCTACTGCATTATATAGGTCAATTTTAGTTTTTTCAAATACTACTACTCAAAGTGAAAGCAAATTTAACATGTAGCCTAACTGAAAGCCATTATACCCATTATTAGTGAGTACAAAGACAGTTGGCAATTAAGTGTGCTTGAGTCATCACTTACTGCTTCCCTTTTCTTTTTCATGTTTGTTTTCAGACAAGACTATGTGTATTGGCATGTTACACACACAGAACATTTCTGAACCTGTTCTGTCAAACTCATCTGCCATTGCTTTTTTTTTTAAAAAAAAGTGCCTTCTCTGTGCAATCTCCTTTGGCACTTTTAAGAGCAAAAGAAGAGGCAAACTTCGGGAGCTGACGAGAACATTCGGCAAACCCTGCAGGCTGAATAAACATATCTGAATACCAACAATCTTTCCTAACACAAAAGAAGTGTTCATAAACAGGAGATGACCAGTTCTAAAATTAACAGGAGAACAACATCTGAGCGCATCACACTCATTGATCTGCAGAACTTGCCTCTAGCCAGAACACACAGCTGAGGATCATGGGCCTCTCTGATGATGACCTAGAAAAAGTGTAATAATATACAGTGCTTGCCTTTAATGCTATACAGCAACCAATCAGCAAGGAGTCTGGCAGTTATTATGTAAGACTCCCATTGCATCCACCACAGGATGCTTCAGGCACCTTTGTTTTTTCCTATAAGTTCACTCCTTAGATAGTCAACTCAAGTCTCAGGTTTTTGCATTTTGCATTTTGATACATGAAGGAAAATGGCCACATCACAGCAGATCAGCATTATCTTAAGTGGGTCTGCTTTAGGAACACAAAGACCTATTTGGATTTATGCTAGTTACTAATATTTTATTGTTTTTAATGTTTGTTTTTTTTATTTCTTTTCAACTGCTCAGCCATGGAAGATGCCAGCTTCTTGACCAAAATGTACACAGTTCTAATGCTGAGAATTCAGGGGAGGTTAGTTTGTAGCTGTAGAAGCTACATGCACAAATGTAGGTACTAATGTAAAGACAGATAAAGCAGAGGAAAAAACAACCTAAACGTTCAAAATAAAAGCCTTGCGTTTATTATTGTGTATACATAACTTACTATTCTGCTCCATTTCTCTCATGTTCTCAGGAGGAATCTTGAGCTTGTCCACATGGTCGCGCAGCACACTGGCCCACTTCTGCAGCGACTCCATAATGGTCCAAGGTCGTGACATGTCCACAACAAACACAGCTAGACAGTCAGGTAGCGACTGAGCTGTAACAGCAAACTTAAGAAGGCCTTTGTGGTATAGGTCCCCATCCAGGATCCACACATTACAGCGTGTAAGGTCTGCAAAGAGGAATACAAAATACTAGTTAAACACAAGAACTGATAATAAACACAGTTTTAAAGTAGAGTTATTTGATAAAGGTTACTGCAGTTTAATGACTGTGACCACATTTAAGGTTCACCAGTAAAACTTACCATCCCTGTCCTCATCGTGGACACTTAAGTACAGATACTCCAGTCCCCTCCCCTTCTTGTTGTGCTCAGCTCCTTGAAGTTTGGACATAAGTGTTGTCTTTCCTGATCCATCCTCACCTGCAAAATATTTCAATCATAATAACACTGATAAATACATCCTAGATTTATTAAGTATACTTTGAAACAAATGATATGACACAAATGCACTAATAAATCAGTATCCCATTTCCCTTCCTTTTTGAGAAGCAGATCTAGACCTTCCACAGGCTGCACACTCTCACATAAACCTGCCTGCTAAGAAGTAGTGTTTCTCACACTTTCAGAGGGCCTGCTCAAATAAATATGACCCCACCCAAAAAGATTTCCCTATATTTTTGTGCTTATTATGTCTGTCTTTATTTCCAACCTCAGTCTGGATGCAGCTCAAAGTGCAGTTCATAAAGGTGCAATCATTAGATTTTGAAGCTGGTTTGCCCCCTTGTCCCCCTCAGGGTTGACTACCACAAATAAACTGCACAAGCATTGATTTTCACACACGTAACCAATACTCACCAAACACTAGGATATTTTTTCCTGATGGCAATTTTGAACTCGATCTAGTTGAAACTTCACTCAGTATTGAGGTCCTATAAAAAAGAAAACAACTAGATATTATTATGCAAGTTACACTGACTGCCATCGTACTGACACTGACAGCAGCTCCTCATCTCATAGGAGACAAACGGGATGTCAAAGCTAGTGGGGCACACCTTAATTTCAGTGATTACGATCATTTTTTGACTCTTTCAGCCAGTCCAGCGATGATTCCAGGACAACACAGAAACAGGAAATGATCATTCAATTCCACTGACCGGTACGTTAGAAAAGAGTAGCTCAAAAACTGAATCCCTGAAGCTCCCAAACAATACCCGTTATCTAAAGACACTATTATTTTTCAGCATTCCTGCATCTTTACTTTAAGGTATTAACTAGCTTTTAAAACGTTTACGTTACTGTGTTAGCGTCTTGATGAAGGATACAGAAGCTAACTAGTATTTAGCGCTTGTCTTGACAGAAACTATTAAAGTCTCTGATGATTTGAAAGTCGCCCTGGAAAGTGGCTAACGCTCACTTAGCTCACTAGTAAAACTCCCTGAAGACCAGTCTTGCTAGTTAACTACGAGGCAGTGTTAGCTACACAGCAGCAGCTCCGTTAGCTAACGTTAGCTGATCTGCTAACACACTGACCGCTCAGCTTCAGTTAGAGCTAACGTTGCTGCTAGCCGGGCCGGTGTTTGATAGGGAGAAACCGGCAGTGACAAAGCAGAACCATGGTGGCTGTGCTTTTCTAAGAAGGTCGTGCGCAGGCATGAAGTCATTGAAAAAAATAGCAGGACTTGCCAAAGATTTTGCCCTTCTTCCTCTTCGTTGTTATTATCTCCTGCCCCAGCTGCGCCCGGGAGCTGTTTCTCCAAAACGGGAGCCATCTTCTCTTTCTACAACCACAAAGGCAAGGCCCTGCTGCTTGGCCACCGCTAGCACCGCCTTCATCCGAGTGGCCAAGGGTGCGTTACATTCTTCGACTGCCGCGGCGCGCCGGGATGCTGTGTGCCTACGCTGCTATTTCAATTATTATAACGTGTTATTATTGATTTATATAGTATTTATTATTAAAGATTAATATTTTTATTAAATATACTAATAGGTATATATAAAAATATATGTATATATTGCACAGAGCAGACTGTTTTTATGACCGGAACATGGGGTCAAACTATCAAGTTGTCCTTCTGGCCACGTCCCAGTGAGTGATGTCATAGTTTTTTTTTTAAACAGCTGATGGGGAACATTGTGATATCAATAACTGACCTGGGGCCAACATTTTTAAAGGTTTATATCCTTTACACGTATTAGTTAGTGTGAATTTATCTTTATTTATTTATCTTTTATTTTCTTAATTATTATCAATGAATGCATAAACAGTGTATACTGTTAAAATGTCAGCATTACTGCTTTCCTCTTTTAAAAAGTGAAATTTGAAGTCAAATTATCTACAATCACGAGGATTCTTTTCATTGTTATTTTTCTGTACATGTATGACTGACACTAGTGATTTACATTAGAAGCTCTCCAGTAGATGTTGCTGTTGCTCAGAAATCTCTTCACCTCCAAGATTACTGTAGGTAACTAAAACTAAAAACTAAAACTAGATCTGGAAAAAAAAAATTCTATCAACTAAAATAAAAATTAACCTTTTGAAAAAATAAAACTAACTGAAACAGTTTTGTGAACTTAAAAAATGAACTAAAACAAAATTAAAATATTGTATTTGTTCACCCCTATGGAAATTCTAAGAGGGAAAATTGAAAACAAACCTATTATTTCTCTATAGTTGATTTTTTATGATATATTTTGTTACATCTGACTCGAAAGGTCACAGCACAAGGAGGTTTAGATTAATGCCATTTATTAGCAAAGTTAAACTGTAAATAAAAAAGGGTCCTGGGTGAAGGATGAGAAGACAGGGAGGGTGAGGAAGAGAGAGTGAACTGAGGAAAAGGCCACATAAATAGGCACAGCCCACATGCTTCAAAGGTGTCCTGTCCTGTCTTCCTGCTATCAAGGAAGAGCACCCAGAACTTAAAGACACAGATCACACAAACACACTAATGAGACCATAGCAATGACAGAGTGACACAAAACACCCTCTCCCATAAGATTACAGCCATTCTGGTGTCACCCTAAGCACACATGAAGTAGCATCGCCCACAATATTGTCACAACACTTCTTGGCAGTGCAGAAGTTGTCCATCTGACGTAGAAACACATGGGGGTTGGGATCTGTATAGACTATTAGTACCTGCAGAGTTAAAAACCTTGAAATGTTGAAAGGCTCAAAGTACTGCTAGGGCCTCTTTTTCAATTGTACCATACTCACACTGAGCAGGAGGAAACTTCTTAGAAAAACAGCAGAGTGGGTGATCAGCGCCAGAGGACTCTTCCTGTTACAAAACAGCACCAACTCCAGCACCACTGGTGTCAACCTCCAGCTTGAATGGTGCGGAGAAGTCTGGGGCTGACAGCACTGGGGAGCTACAGAGGAGAGCTTTTATGGCTTGACAGACTTACTCACACTGCAAGACACTGGTTTGGGTAGGTATGTCTGAAAAGTTGCTCATGTGGGTGCGAATGAGGTGAGACTGGCCGTTCTTCAAATCAGTCAGCACTAGAGAGTTTTTCAGTTGAGCATGCAGTACTGGAGTACTGTCATGGTCCTGGGGAACATCTTTGAGAAGCCCCCGCTGTGTTGTGGCTTGCTCAAAAGGATGCAAAACAAGGAGGGACACAGCATGAGTTCAGATTCTGATTAACACCATTTACACCAATATTAAAATAGACTGTTGTTCATAAAGCCCAGTAGGAGCCCATTTGAATTTGTCATATAAGGAATAGAGCAGCCCCTGGTATTGAGCTGTTTTCTGAGGCATAACACTAAAGCTCACAACTGCTCATAACTGACCTCATTTGGATCATTTTAGCACCAAAACTCTACCCAGTACTTACAGGTAGAAAAGTACGCAGGTCAACGTTTGACCCATTATAACACTGCTGACATTTTCACTCGGTAGAGAACAACAACATGCCTTTGAATGAAATAAGTACAGATGAACATGTGCAGCACAGATATCACGTCACTTTGCTAAATGAATCTAGGTCCTCGTGACTATAGAGTGTTATTATGCCTGTGTGCCACACCCTGTGCTCTCCAGCTTCCATTACAAGGCTTCAGGTAAGTTTGAAGAGTTTCGAGTTCTGAGAGTTGCAGTGCTCAACGTATGGTGATCTTAATTTTACTCTTCTGAAATGAGCAAACATGTTTTGTTTTTTTTTTGTTTTTTTAAATCAGAGTATTAACACTATGCAGCAATGGAAATCTAATATAATTAAAATCTGTCCAGGGTTCACCCTTTTTCTCACTGAACTCTGGTTCGAGCATAGCAGCTTGGCACATTCCTCAGCACACTCAAGCGGCGAGCTTTTGGCCTATGTCATGTTGTAGCTCCCAAACACCTGTTTCTTTATTTCTCTGTGCTTCTTTCATTGTCTCAGTCTAGGTCAGCTGAAGCAGGAGCTGCAGACAGATGAGTTCTGGACATTAACACGGTAAGTCTGGGGGATTTTCCAAGGCTTTCCCATATGTCTTTGAGTCCTGTGGAGCAGAGTGATTGGCTGGGATGGTGGTTATTCTCCTGGGAGTGCATTCCAGAGCGTTTGCATCATGTGAAAGTCAGCCTTTGCTGCCCCTTTGTCACTGTTTAGCTTTGCTGCCAGGAGGAAAAACAAACAAGATTGATTTTATTTTTTTTTTTGTAAACCTTGAAAGTACAGCTTTGTGTTATTTGGAGCAAGTAGATGAAAAACAAGCTACTTTATTCACAAGAGGTCACCACAGATAGCTCTGCATTTTGATTTGTCAGATATGCACTGTAGGAAGCAATAATATTTAATTTATTTTTTTTTTACATAAAATGATTCAAGTTTTATCAAAATCTCATAAATAGGCAAATATCTGGATAAAATGAAAATTGCATGTCATTATCTTCATGCGCAACAAAGTATCTCTGGCTGCATAGAGGCTGTATTGTGCGATCAGCTGTTTTGCCAGGAGAGGGCGCTGTATCCTCAATAATGTGTTTTGTGCGTCTGTAAAATATAAGTAAATAAGTAATCTGTTTATTTAAAGGGCTGTGCACTTAAATTAAAGGCTTAGGCGAAGAGTAAAAGAGCAGAAAAATCCCTCTAATACACATAAGCACTGGGATCTATGCTGACTGATTTTTGGATCCGTTGTGACATGGGGAAAAGCCCAATAATACCTGGTTTGATGCCGTGCCTGGAGTGATCACTCCTGTTTAAATTAAAGAAAATTCAACCTCGACTTGGCCGAAACAGGACCTCCTAACCCGCTTGGCTGCTTTTCCAGTGATTTGTGATTAAATAATAGGTTGGGGAGTTTTGAATGATGCAATCAGCCTACTAGCCACATTTCTCATGTGAGAGGTAATGGCTTTCTTTCAGTTTCAGTGAAAAAAAAAGAGAGGCAAAGACAAGAGATAAAATGTCGCAGTTTAATGAAAAAACTGTTCATAGCAATTTACATTTCTTTTCTTTAGACTGAAACTGATGTGGTTGCAGAAACATTAAAAATCTTCATACCTATGCCCCATCTTTACCTGAGTACCATACATAGTCATTTTCAGATACTTCGTCAACATACCGATGTGTGCGTGGCATGCTGCTTGGGTGAGTTTTTGTTAAGCTGACAACATGTTTATCTGAAGGGGTAAGTTGATGAATTTCTTTAAGTTTTATCCGGAACAGTCCTGTTAACACTCAGAAGAAAGATAGCCAAAAGGCTCAATGCTTCAATACAAGGGCTGGAGTGAACTTTTCACACTCTTCATATCCCTGCACGCAGGAAAAACTCAAGACAAGCACTTTTATATTTTTTTAATGTCAGGAAAGTGGATGTATGGATGGATTACGCCCACAACGGCATATATCAATACTCACGTATTAACTTTGTAGCACAATTCAATAACATGGAGTCTTGCAGATTCCATATTTAGCCCTTAAAACTGCGCTTATTTCTGTGATGCACAATATCAATTACTTAAAGACTGAGGAGCAGAGGGGATTCTTGCTGACAAACAGCAAAGACGAAAAAACATCACAGAGTCAGTCAATTTCCATGGAGTGTGCATGTGAGAGAGTTCTGCTTAAGTGGTTTTACTGACACAAAGCTTCTCATGCATAATTTATTTTACCAGCGGGGGTGGTGGGGATAACTTGATTTTCCCAAAGAATCAGGCTACTTTTTGGCTACGTAAGCGCATGACACACACACACACACACACACACACACACACACACACACACACACACACACACACACACACACAAAAATGCCGTTTCCTAAAGTATAATAAGCGATGGTCCGTTAATAATCACTCTTAAGTTCCCAGATGGCTTTCTACAACATATTCGCTGGAGTGGGTGTGCGAGGGAGAGGAGGGGTTTAAAGACTGGGAGGGTATAGATTGCAGACGGAGCAGTAGTGGGGTTGGCTGGATTGTGATATCGACAGATGTCTAGAAAATTGTGTGAGGGGCACTCCTCAGATAGTCTACAACCCAGAGACCCCAGGCTGCACCTCGGAGAGCAGGGGCGGAATCTGCAGCTGTCACTCCAAAAGGCTTACCTCCATTATCACATCCAGCCACAGATTGCAAAAGAAGCCTTGCTGATTACTCAGTAAAAATACAGGTAGGTGTCGTCAAAAAATTAATTTTATTTATATATGTTTTATTTTGAAATTGGAGCATGCGATGTTGTAGTAAGAAAGAAAGAAAGAAAGAAAGAAAGAAAGAAAGAAAGAAAGAAAGAAAGCTGTGGTGAAGCTACAGTTTACCTATTGTTCTCTTTTATATTTCTGCTATGATGCTTTTTTCTTTCTTTCATTTTTTCTAGCCTACAACTGAAAGTCTGCATAATAAAAGGAAGACTTATTTGTTCTCATTGGTTGAATCAGCGTCTTCCCAGGCAGTGGCGCTTTTTTAAAAGTAGGCCAGGCGGTTGAAATCCTTCTGCTATAATAACGTAATCGCCAAACAAAGTTATTGGTGTGGACGCAGGAGACGCGTTGTTACAGCGAATCTGATATTTTTCTGCACGCTTGTGTGAGAGAGGGCGTACGGTATTTTCAAAGCTGCTGGAAAAAAAAAAAAAAAAAAAAAAGGGCAGAGCAGCTGAAGGAAGCGGTGGTGGGTGGGTGAGTGGGTTGGAAAGGGGGGATGGATACCCCTCTCCGGCTTTTATCCTTCAAATGTTCGTGGCCAAAATGACGTTAAATTCACCTGCTTATAGCGACTAAAATGAAGTCCGCACTAAAGTAGACCCCGAGCCCAGCGTCAGGTTTTTGCTGCCAACTTTGTCCAAGCCGTTACTTCTATCAGGGGAGTAATGACTGGTGAGGAATCACAGTCCTTTGTTACCGGCCGGCACATGCTGCCGGTTGTACGCACGCCTCCTTTATCTTTTCAGTATTGTCGTGAAGAATGGTGTCTACTGTTTGGCTTTCGAGACTGGAAAATTGTCTCGACGCAGTTATAAACGATTAAGTTAGGTTACAGCGGTTTGATGTCAAAATGTGAAGTTTTCTCACACTGTAGCATTTTTGCTTTGTCTGATTTGGAGGCCCGAGACCCTGGCAAGATGAACAGGCGAATTATAAATAAATAAATACATAACCGCAGGAACAAAATCAGGTATGTAATACACGTATGCCACGAAGCAAATGAAATAGATAAAAAAAAAAAGTCTTTGGACATACTTGGTTTTTATTTATTTATTTATTTATTTTTTCAATTGGAAGGATTATAGAAACCAAACTAGTGGACTGGATATGCAACTATCCAAGCAAGCTTGGTTTGTGTCGCATTCTGTCTTTAATGCCCTGTTGCAGCACTATGGACAGTTCCCGGGTTGTTCGTACCTGTACCCACATGTTTCCCTGCAGGTAAAAAAGTCCTGCTTGTGGCAGTTCTTAAAAAAAAAAAAAAAGAAAATCAATAAAACCCCACATACACACGCACACAAAGCTCGTTGCACAGTATTCCCGACTTGCTAAATGACACTGTTTCATGCAAAACAAATTTCAGGTGGCATATCTCCAGTGCCGAGTCAGGGCATTAAAGTATTCTTATGAATAATTTAGGCCTATATTCAGAGCCCCAAGGGTTCACTGAAACATAATCGCCAAGATCAAGCTGAACTTCCAGTTTTGTTTTAAGGAAGTTGGATTGTGTCGCAATCACTACACTTCACTTCCTCTACGGCCACAGCGTGATCACACGGAAGTACGTGTCTAACATATTTTCTGCACTGGTGGAATGCTGGTCCAATTTTCTAGGCTAGTTTAGATGAATGAACATAACTACGAGCTCCAAATGATCTCTGTCCACATGCTGGGAGACTTATAAAGAGTACTGGGGGAGAAATAGTTGTGCATCTACATCATAGATGTTCAACTCAGACTTGTGGGTTCATTTGGCGCTGATCCTCACCACGCATTCCTCAAAGGGTAGTAAGTCTGCGTGGTTGTCTGATCTCACAGAGTTTCCCATACATTAACATTGGTTTTTCCAGACAAATTGCAATTGGCTAACCAGAAGTTCCTATCTGAACTTCTGGTTTACTTTCAAATAAGAGACGTCTTTACTGAAGTGAAAGCTCTTCTTCTTCATTTACTTCTACTTGTACTCACTTGAATCTCTTAAATGCAGTTTCATGTGTCTCTATCACACTTGTAAAAAGCATCAAAACTATGGCACTTCCACTTTTCATATATTTAGTCTGGACATACTAGAACATTTTTTATTCATTTGTTGGAACCTTTTAGTTTGTATGTTTTCCTTGCATTGGCATGGGTTTTGCTCCACCATCCAGGGATGCAGATCAGTGGTAATGGACTTGACTCCATATTAGACCCCCCCCCCCCCCCCCCCCCCCCAACACTGTTTTAACATTTGTGTTTACATAAAAAGGCCAGAAATAAACAGTTTCTTATTTGTTCCTAGGAAACATCATGGGAGGCAAGCTGACCAAAAAAAGAAAAGGGTATGATGTGAGTGATCCAAAAGACAAGAAGGATGAAGCCCCTGAAACAGCCACTAGTGCAGAAGATTCTGCTAAAGGGGAAGATGAAGTGCCACCAACAGGAGAAGAGTCAACAGCAGAGGCAGGCAATGTGGAAGAGCAAAAGGCTGTGACAGCTGAGGCAGCAGCACCTCAAGCTGTGGAAGCTCCAGACAAATCTGAGAAAGAACCAGCTGCACAATCAGATCCCGTGGTTGCAGAGGAACAAGTAGCATCGACTGCTGAGGAACCAGTTACAGCAGTAGCGCCAGAGGATGTAGCTCCAGTTGTAGAGGAACCATCTGCAGCAACTGAAGCAGCTCCAGTAGCAAAAGAATTAGCTGCAGCAGCAGATAAAGCAACTCCAGTCGTAGAACAAGTTGTGGCAGCAAAAGAAGTAGAACCAATAAAAGAAGAACCAAGTGCAGTATCAAAGGAGCCAGCTTCAGAAATAGAAGAACCAGTTGTAGTAGCAGAGCAAAGTGCATCAGTACAAGAGCAAGCTCCAGAAGACCTTGCAGTGGCTGCTGTAGCAGAAGAACCTGCTGCACCGCCACCAGGAGACTCTGTACCAGTTAAGACTGAAGCCAAGTCTGAAGAGCTCCATGAAAAAGAACCTGCTGCAGCTACTGAATCTGTGCCAGAGGCCACCAGAGAGCCAGATCCCATCCCAGATACTGAGCCTGAAGCTACTGTGGCAGAGACAGTGGTGTCTGTGGCTGTCGCTGAACCTGAACCAGTGGCTGAGCCAGCAGCAGATCCAGTGCTGGAGTCAGCCACAGAACCAGAGGAAGAACCTAAGCAAGTGCCAGAGCAAGCAGCAGAGCCTGAGGCAGAGCCTGAGGCAGAGGCAGAGAAGGAAGAAGAAGCAGAGCAAGTACTGGAGCCAGAAATAAAACAGGAACCAGAGCCAGAGATTGTGGAAGCGACAGAGCCTGAACCTGAACCTGAACAAACCACAGAGGTAGATCTGGGACAGACATCAGAGCCAGGACTGCAGCAAGCAGCCGAGTCAGATCTTGTGCTAGAGGATCAGGCTTTGAAACCTGCAACAGAGGCTCAAGTAGAAGAAACTGAACCTGAACCAGCTGTAGCCACTTCTGACATTAGCGAAGTGGGGACTATGGAAGGAGATGCATCTGATGTTGTGGAGACTGCAGCAGAGGGTGTCCCCACTGATCAAGCTAATCAAGTGGAATCTGTTGAAAAGGAAGCCCCCAGCACTGAGACAGCAGTTGAGCTTAAGGAAGCAAAACTTGTGTCTGAGATTGTCATTGCCTCTGCCTGCGAAGTTACCTCTGAATCTGAAAAGGCAGCTGAGGCCTCTGTGGAAGCAGTGCCTTGCCCAGAACCCGAGGCAGAAAGCAAATTGGAAAATGGAGATTTAGATAGCCCTTCAGTTACAGAGGATGGAGTTCCAGCTGTGAATGGGGAGTGCAGAGATCCTATTGCTGCTGTGGCCACACAGGCGGAGGAATGTGTTAATGGGGGTAAAGTGCCAGAGGAGATCCCTATCAAGGAGTCGAGTGACCTTGAACTGAAAAAGGACTTGAACCTGAGCGGGGATGGCCCAGAATTTCCTGATGCAGTCTCAGACATGGTGGATGGCCTGAGCACCGAGGTCACTCAAGAAGCTTAAAAAGAAGGCATCATTCAAATCAACCCCCCCACCCCCGTGCTGCAAGAAAGCCATCGAGGTATCACGAACACAGCTACGCTTTCTGAAATGCTGTAACCACTCCAATCTCTTTAGTGGCAAATCAGGCGAAAGGATGTTTTCTCTTGAGTAACCAAAAATGCAACCCAACCACTTAAGGATAGAGGGACACAGAGATATTTATAGTGAGATGGAAGTGCCGCGAAGAGACTGGAGTTTGGAATTCGAGTGTAGACAGGCAGTGAAGCTGGACAGGTTGACAATAAATACTGGACAGTAAACAACATTATTGAGTAAAAATAAAAGAATGTGTCTGTGTGTGTGAGGCCGATGAATATTACAAAGTGGCTTATTGAAAAATCAGTCATTATTAGTATAATATTTGATTTAGAAACTCAAATATCCTTTCTATTACTATACAGAGACATGACCTGTTTTGGCCTTTTATAGTAATGGTACCTGTAAGGATTGTTCATTTAACACAAACTGTCGAGAATAGAGAATAAAAAGAGACTGTTTTAGTCTACAGTGATCTTCTTTTCTTTTCAAACATTCTCTCAACATCGAATGTATCTGAGGCTGTGGGTTACTAAGATTAACTGTGCTTTAATCTATCACTCAGATTGATCATCCATCAGTCTTCTCTATTTTACTTCTTTTTTTTTTTTTTTAAGTTTGAACTTAATTGAATCTAAACAATGATTACACCGATATTCAGAAACCATTTGTGGATACCAGATTTTTTATGAATATCCCATCAAATGTAAATATTCTAAACATTTATTACATCATTTTATATGCATTTTAATAACGTTCAATCTGACCAAGTTGAAACCTTGTGATCTGCAGTTAGAAGCAGACACTCTATTGATTTGTAATGATCCATCCGGCACAGATAACTATAAAAATCTATATTTAAACTGCAGTTTTGCTACGTTTGCAGGAGGAGCAGAGCAGCAATATTTACAGAGCAGCCTCTGTTCTTTTTAACGCTGCCACTCCAGGTTAGTGGGTTAGAGTTTGGTCGATTATTCATGTCCACATAGAGCAATGTCCTTTAGGTCACTGGCTGGTGGACCATTCTCAGTTATTGTATGCAACCTGCATATCATGACTGGACAAACAAAAGGATATCACCGCGCCCCATTTATTTTCTGAGGTAACTGTCGCCTCTGTCTCGCTGATGTCACTGTGCTTTTTGCTGAGGCTCGGTGCCATACCAGCACACCCTGCTAACATTTCACAGATCCATTCTGGCAAAGGGGAACTAAAGAAAGCGGGGTGGGGGGGATGGGCAGGAATACTTGCAGGAGGCAGAGAAAGGGAAGAGGGGGAAGGGGAGGAGTGCTGTGGGGATGACAACCAGTGGTATGATGAAGAAAAAAGTAATTCTCTACTTTTTCAGACTATAGTTCATATTAAAATGAAAAAACAAACCCATTCAATTTGTGGCAGAGATAAACATGTTTTGACACCTACTGGAGGCTATCTTGCAGAAAGCTGCCCTCTCCTGCTGTTCACACTGTCAGACTACAGAGTTGTTGTCGTACAGGTGTTAATGCACCTATATTAACAGGAGGCCGCAAAATCACATTAGCGTTTCTGTGCATCTGTCGGTACATGTGTGGAAAGTGAGGCGGAGGGTGAGTATGTGCCTGTATGTGCATGTGTGTGCATTAGTGGAGTATAGTTATCCAACCTTCAAATAACTAATGGACCGTGGGTCAGAGATTGAGAAGAGATCTGATAACACAAACTTCCCATAAAAGCAGCTCCTATATGGATCAATCTGAGCTCTCTGGATTGTTAAAAATATACTCCAGTACAGCAAATTTATAATAGGAATGCTGTGGAGAGGGTTTGAGGGCAGAAACTGGAATTTGCTGGCGGGTTTTTCATCTTCCTTGTGGAAAATTCAATCAAAATACTATATATAATATTTCTGCCTTTTAAAGTAATGCGGACAAAGCATTTCATATCCTTGTTTTTTTTGTTTATGTTGTTCATTTTTCAAAACCAACCCTGTGTTGGCTAAAAACAAGAAAAATCTAAATGAGTATATTTTTGGACTGTGCAGACCTTTATTTCTGAAAAAGTCAGTTTGGCAGCATCATGACTGACCCCTGTTAACCTCCCTGAATAACAGTGGGAGGAGGGTGATAAACAAACAGATTGGTTATTTCAAAAGAAGCTGATTTAGACTTCTATTACATCATGTTCATTATTTACAAAGAAGAATGTTACCTTTGACAGAGTTCATCATTGAAACACTATACCGAAGGCTCATCATTTCCACATTTCCCTGTGGTTTGCTTTCCTTTTCCCCCGTGTGTGTTTATGTAGAAGAACAGGGTACTTGTCCTTTGCATGTTGATTTAAACACTGCCTTAAAGTTGCATAGCTGTGAAAGGCCAGCTGCACTGCCTGGTTACCCAAACACTATGTTCTCTATATGCAAGGTCCTGCACAAAGCTCAGACTGTGTTTCAGCTTCTTTTTTCCTAGTGTGAAGACTAGCCTGCAGGCTTTATCTATCCCCAGCTGAGAAGGAAAATGAAGAAGGAAAAAAAAAATTAATCCAGAGGCTTTATTACGAGGATATTTGTGATGCCCCAAACTGCCAAGTCAGGTTTCAAGTTTACTTTTCCTTGTGTGCAGAGCATTGTTGCACCCACCCATATACTTTGCTTATTTTAATGGTTGTTTAGTTGTTACATATGAATAACATTAAGTATAACTTCCTCATGGCTTTATTGTGTTTGTGGTCCTTCAGATAAAGTGATGTACAGATTCTTCTTTAAAACTTTGGCAATGCAATCAATTCATCAGAAGAAGATTATTTAGTTTGGATTAAGCTTCAGCAAATTTAATGTATGTACCCGAAACTGCTCTTTAAAAACAAACTGAAAATGAGATTATCATAATAATATATGAAGCCTCAATGATGCCAAAAAACCAACAAAAAGCAAAAACAACTTTAAAACCCAACCTTTGCCCTTTTAAAAACAGTTCAGGACTCATGGCGCAACAGGGGTGAAAAAAATAAATAAAAAGAAGTGTTGATGTCGACTGTTTGGCCCCCTGTAAATATCTGGTCAATTCTTTAAATTTGCTGAAGCTTCAGTTACGAAACAAGAACCAGGTCACATCTTTATCTGCAAGGCCAGAAACACAAAGTCACAAGAAAGTTATCCTTCATCATGATAACAACATTCAGCATTTCACTGCATGGAAATTTACTGCAATTATTGCTCAGTTTTTTTTAGCCACTTCCATGAACTACAGATTTGACTGAAATCTTGACTTTACTGAAGTTACAATAATTAATTAACTCATTAATGCATTTAAAAACTATGCTTAACATATTTATTAGATCACCTGTCATAAAATAAGGAAGCAGAAATATTTTTGAAATCTGTCATAAACTTGCTTAAAACTAAAAATTATATATATATATAAGTGAATTCATATTTTTATACCCAAATTTGAGCCGGCACGCTGGACTTCTCTGAGAGGTCAGAAATCAATTGAGACATTTAACCACTAAAACAAATGTTTCTATTCAGGGATGCAAGTAAATAACTGTAATTTGGCATCTTAATCAAAAAAATAAAATTGTGTTGACATTTTTTTACACATTTTTTATAAAACAGTAAGTGAAAATTCACAATTCATAACAAAAACAAATATATTTTAGCATTAAAAACATAATTTCAATTAAAGAACTTGAGCATACTGGTGGATTAATCATAACGGAAATATATAAAAATAATTTGGTTATTACCAGTCAGAGCACAGGCATAAACCTTACATTGGGTGGTTGTGACAGAGTAATGTAGGAATGACCATCATTCTCATCATTTTGGCTTAACTTAATTGAAATACTGTACAGTATAACTGGATGCTACATTTATACTGTACAATTTTGCATAATTAGATAATTAATTTCATGTTAAATTTATCTTCAATCAGTTAATTAGTTAATTAGTTCATCATTGTATTTTGAAGCCTCTAAAACTTTTCTCCACTCTGGTGTTGAAAATTGCACACTGAAGAAGTATTGGCCTTCTTTACTTCAGTAAAGGTAGCAAATAATATAATGCAAAAATGTAGTTAACTGAAGGCTAAGCAAAGTCTTAAAAATTTAAAATGTGGCCTTAAGAGAGCATGGAAATGTATGAGATTCTCATTTGTTTGAATGTAGCCAAAGCTCCAGTGTGGTACAATGTCCCTCAAAAGAAGTAAAGTAGAATGAATCAAGTAAAATAAAAAAATACCTCAAAATTCTATGCATGTAACGTACATGAGCAAATGTAATGTCACATTTTACTACTGATATTGTCACTTTATTCATGTATAAATTTGTGCATCTTAGGTTCCCTCAAAACCAGGAAAAACAAAACAAAACTAAACTAAACAAGGAGTGTCAATGGCATGTGCTTTCATTAAAGTCATATATGGAGAAATATGTCGCTGTGATTAATATGTTTGACAAAACTGTGTTTTCAGAGTCTTTATTTTCCACACAGGCATGTCTGTCTTCACTGAAATGAGTCTAGCTCATGACAAACTTGCCTGAGGCAAAATTTAACAGACTTTCCACCCCTGTTCCTATCCAGAGGGCACTTATATTTAATGACCTCAATGTCCTGTGAGCGTCTAGGAGAGAATCTTTTAGTTTTGTCTTTTTAATTATTGACACAACCAAAAAGAGGATGTGAGAGTCTGAGGAAAGACTGCTCAGACTTCTGAAATGCTTTGTGCTCTGAGAGATATGCTTTTTCTCATTCCATACACTCAGCTGGCTGAGGAGATAATAAGAGTCAGGTGGCCAAATTACAGTGACAGCTGATCACTATTTATTATTCGAGCAACAGGGCATCAGGGCAGAAGTACAGACAGGAAAACACACACAACATAAACAGTTCACTCTTCCCTTTTCACAATCTCTCATCCCACACACACACACACACACACACACACACACACACACACACACACACACACATAGCTGTCTACTGCTTTTACAATTACGAGTGTACAGAGACTTCCTTACTTTCTTTTTATGTTCTCTAAAAATGGTCAGTCAGGGGCAGATAGACTAACTGAAAAAGTGGCGTGCTTCAGTCTCTGCTGACATAAGCAAACTATGTTATGTCTATATTTCTGCCTGGTTATGTCTCTTTTGTTCTCTCTTTCACTCTTGCTGTATGTCTTGCACAAATAATCATCATCTCCTCTCCTTTCTCCTCTGGACCTGTAAATCCTTTTAGCCTCCTCATCACGCTCACTCTCCCCCTCTCCTGTTCTGACTGTGGTTCATCCTTCTACCCCCAAATCCATCCATCTGGACATGTGTGCTAATGCTGTCATTGTATCAGGGCAGCCAGAAGCCTATTAGACAGAGCTTGGTGGTAGTAAGGATCAATATTGATCCATGAGGTTAGTCTAATGGATGCTGAGTGTAGCAGTGATTCCCCTCTGTCTGCTCAAAGATCCCATCACCCCTAACTCCTCACACATGCACACTTTCTCTTCCTCTCTCAACCATGCACACAGACAAAAACACTGCTTTCTATTCTCTCACTCTGCTGATGCAGCTGCTGTGCTGAATGAGCACTTTACAGCTGCCCATTTTGTGTGTGTGTGTGTGTGTGTGTGTGTGTGTGTGTGTGTGTGTGTGTGTGTGTGTGTGTGTGTGTGTGTGTGTGTGTGTGTGTGTGTGTGTGTGTGTGTGTGTGTGAGTTTGAGGAGTAAAACTGGACATTAAGATTTATGTAAACTCTAGCTACATAAACATATAAGGGCATGTGGTTTTTCAGCTGTATCTAAATTTATTTCCCTTTAACAAACATTCCAGACTATTGAGACAATAACAAGCAGAAGATTTAGAGGCACACAGACCCATGTGGAAAGCTACTCGAGAACTGCACATAGGACAAGCATAAAAACAGAAACCTGTTCAGGCCATGACATCACAAAATAAAGCAGGTATCAGCACGAATATCATCTCAGTTTTCATTTCGGCTCAACCTCTGCTGAAGTTTTTAGTGCTCAGACTGTTGAATCAGCAACTACTCAGTGTTTGCTGAACAGCACCAAAATCAAAACCTTGGTGACACTCGCAACCTCTGCGTCATTCATTCTGGAGGTAAGGCGGGTTGTCTACCAGTCGGAAGGTTGGTGAATCAATACTTGGCTCCTCCAGGCCACATGTCAAAGTATTGAGTTGGCTGAGTAACGATTTGGTGAATGAGACTAGGAAGAGCTTCGAGTGCTCAATTATAAATATATTATAAAATTATAAATAGAAATACCGTTAATTTACCATTTAAACACCACAGTCTAGCTGAGTATTGTTGCAGACCGTGTGATGGCTGCTTTTAGCAGGATGACATTCTGTGTTATAAAGCTCAGATCATCTCAAACTGGTTTTTTGAACATGACAATAAGTTTACTGTATTCAAATAGCCTCCACAGTCACTAGATCTCAATCCAGTAGAGCACCTTTGGTATGTGGTTGAAAGGGAGATTTGCATCATCAATGCGCAGCCAGCATCTGTATTCACATGATAGCATCAGCGATTTGCTATCATGTCCACATGGCTATTGGCTGCACATCCAGGATACAATCTCTACATTTAGCTGACAAAACAGATCTGAATTTACAACTCTGTTCTTTTTTTTTTGTTTTGTTTTTACAGCTGCAGCAGCTGGTCCAGAAGACCTCCAGCTTAAGCCAACAAAAACAATTAGCTCTTAAACATAAACAACAAAAGTTATAACCTTGATATATGTTATGTTATGTTAAAAAGGCAAATCTGTGTTCCTATGGTGGCAAAAAACCAAAAAACCATGAAGCTCATTTATTTTCCAATAAGAAGTAAATTAACCATAAACACCCAATTTAACATGTATGTAACATTTCCGATCTTTGACACCAGGGTGTGGTATTTAAAAAAAATACAAACAACAATAACAAAAAGTTAAGAAATGTGTTCAGTGTGGACATGTGGTCTGTTATATTTCCAATAATCTTCCTTTGAGAAGAAATTAGTCTTATGCCTTATGAGCCAAAAGCTCAAGCTTCAGACTTCTCTGCAGAGACCGAATATCCTTAATATGCTCATCTGATGTGCAAAGCGCTCTCTGTGAACACCAGACATTTGCTATTCAAACCTTCATTGTGAGGGGCAGCCAATCAGATGAAGCTGACATAAAGGGTGGATGGCCTTACTCGTTTCAGACAGTGGATGAATTGTAGGACTCCAGCAACTTTAGGACATTATATATGATAAATTACATCATAGTGCACATGCAATCATGCAATAATAGTACAAATTATAACCAACTTAAATACAAACATATATTAGATAAGAGTCACATGTGTTAGCTTGCCAGTCTTCTCTCAAAATCATAGTCAAAATGCAGAAACAGAGTTTTAAACTGACCACTCTTCTACCGCTTATCTCATCTTATTCATTGAAAGGGAGCTTGCATACAAAGAGTGCATAAGCACAGTGTGTGTTTTAGATTAGAGATGGAAACTTATTCTGTGTGCATTCACCTTCATGCCTCTAGGCCCTGCAGGTTCCAAGGAAACATGAAGCGAAAAGTTCATTCCCCGTTTTTGGCTTCTCTAACCTTCCCCTGGTGTAAGGTATGCTTCACCCTTGTTGGAAATTCTGCTTTTTACTTAAACACTCAGATTAGTGTTCATCATTTAATTTTGACAAGGGTATAAAAATATCGAGGTGACAGGAAGCTTTTGCTGTTTTATTTTTATAGATAAGTCAAGTACTAACACGGTGTTTGTGCCCTTGTAATAAAATTTCGATCATAAATTGTTTCAGAAGCAGGCACCATGGCTGCAGAGCAGTGTCCACTGGGAAGACATGACCTTGACTGTTCCTCTGGTGAAAGCCATTGCTAAATCAAAGCCGGTGCTTGTTTGAGACAGTGAATGTACACCGACTGCAAGGGCAGTGGTGGATTGTTTATACATGAAATGAAAGTACAAATATGGCAGGAACACAGCAAGGATAACTCAGGAGAAGAGGCCAGGGAGTGGGGTGCAGGGACAAAGATGGGTTTTGCTGTATGTTCATTAGAGCTACATAAAGAAGATAGAAAAAGATAAACAAGCTGATCTCTCAGCTCTTAGAAGGAGCCAGCAGAAGTTCATGTCTGAGGTATTTTCCAACCTGCCGGAGCAGCAACTTACTTGCGCAGGCTTTCAGTGTTTGCATGCTTTTGAATATGCATCTTTGTGAGGATAAAAAAATTCCTTTTACACCTGGAAATGAAGATGTTTTCAGAATGGTGATATTATAGCCAGTCCCCAATTCTTTACATGAATGTGAGAAAGTTAAAAGAAAATTAAAGAGTCCAATAGCTGAGATGGCTGAGAGTACAGTGAAGCACAAGTCAGTGCTGTATGTCAGTATCCCTCTAATGTACAGAAGTATACAGATGTTTGTGTGCCTGACTGTTAGAGTCTACCATACTTAGTGAACTTTGATACCATCCATCTGAAAGCTAATCAAGCAGACATGAACCCCCCCCCCCCCCCCCCCCCCAATACACCCTCTGGCAGATTCCATTAGTACAAAATTTAATTATTTATAGGTGATTAAGGCTGAATGCCAGAAATGAGTCAATGCCAGTGCTAAAAGTTCATGCTTCTCAGTAAAAATAAGATGACGGTTCAGATCTATGGGTAAGATTGCCTTTGGCTCCGGATTCCTGTATTTTTCTACCATACTGCTAAAGAGTATTGACACTGTTATTAGTTTCCCTCTGACCACAATGTTCCCCTAACCCTAACCTTGTAGTTTTAGATTTTGGACAGGTGGTATTCATAAACATTTTAAGAATAACTGGAAGATGCAGATCACAAACAAGCTAAAGGTCTTTGGTCTATCTTATACATCACCTCTCTGTCCTCCCATTTGGTTTCATAATGTTGTTTCTCATAAATTTCTAATGAAATAATGCTTTGCACATATAGGAGATGCTGGAAGAGCAAAGAGATCCAGCTAGAACTGCATTCACGTCCATTCAGTGCATTTCATGAGCTGCACAATATTTGAATGTGATTCATATGCACAATGAATTTCTATAATGAGTAAGAACAGACCTGTATTTGCAGAAAACAGATCACTTTAATTTAACAACAGCTGAAAAAACCTGTATTGATATTGTTCATTTAAGTGGCCAAACACTCGCCTTTTTCAACCAGCGGTCATCAGTTTGAATCACAGCTCCAGTTTCTCGTGGCATTAATTTCATATTTGTTGTTTTATGGCTCTATTACTTAAATGAATCCAGGGCTCATTTTATAGAAGCCCAATGGCTTACACTTATCTAAATCTGACACAGGGACATGTTACCCCGTTAGGTACCTTAAAAAATATTATTTTTGTCATTTTAGTCAACATTCCACAGAGGAGTAGTTTTTCAAGTCAAATAAAGGTGAAGACAAAAGGCACAGAACATAAAAGGAAGGAAACTTGAGAGGGGGATGTAGGACAAAATTATTGCAGGCTGACTATAAGGAGACTGACTAAGCAGTGTGGCAACTTGACACGCAACATTCTTCTCCAATACAGACTCACAACCCACTCCCACACATGTACACACAAATGTTAGAATGGTTCAAAGATAAGGTAAAATTTAATGTATTTCAAAATACTGTGAAAAGTCTTGAACCACCAATCATTTCTTTACATTTTGCTTCCAAGGAGCCTAGTAAGTGGTCTAAAGGAGTAGTTCCCCAGGCTTTCTCAAGGTCCTTCTGAAGTTTTTTATTGGACATTGGCTGCTTTTTCACTTATTTTCAGTCCTTGTCCCTAACCATTTTTAGAGGAGTGTTTGTTAAAGCCACTTAACACTGACTCATGAATCATTCAAGCTAAAAAGAAAAGGCATCTAATTAGGGGAATGAACCAGTGTTTTGCCTGCACATAACAGAAAACATAGCAAAGAACCAATTTTAAGTTGTATTTTTAGGCACTTTTGTTACGTATAGCTGGTCACAAAACACATTGTGTTGCCATTTTTTTAGTTGAATCTATAAAAAATAGCATTTTGATTTGGATCAACAAGGTGACTGCCAAAGAGCTATTAGAGCTATTAGTGCTGGCTTATCTCAGCATGGTGTGGGATCTATCCTTAAAAAGTAAACTAGAAGAGCGGAGTACAAATGAAGAAGTGGCAGGCCTAACACACTATCTACTGCAGATGAACAGTATCTGACAGTCATGTCCTTAAGAAATAGAAAAAATCCAGCAAAGACCTGACACAGGACTTGAGACATACATCTGGTCCTTCAGTTGATCCATCTACTGTTCACTAAAGCTTCATCAGAAATGGTCTCAGTGGAAGGGCAGCTGTCAAGAAGCCATTGTTAAGGAAGGAAAACAGGGAGAAAAGGCTGAGAAAATTACACAAGCACTGGACTGTGGCAACTGGTCTAATGGAGCGATGAATCCACATTTGACTTTTTTTAGTTCAAATTGTCATCAGTATGTATGGAGGAAATCAGGAGAGGTACAGCAGGTACACTGAGGTACACTCAGTAACTTGATTTAGTTTTAAGATGGTGCAGCAGAAAACAGATTATGAAACATTTGGAGAACTTTCAGCTTCAATTTCTCTTTTTATGATTTTGAGTCACCATGCAACACCATAATATCATGAGCAGCATGGTGGTGTGGTGGTTAGCGCTGTTCCCTCACAGCAACTCCACCATCTGCACTGTAAATTCAGATTTTGATTTGACTTAAAAATATTGAGTTCATATTACTTAAAATTGCCTAGTATGTGAACATTACTTGTTAATGCTGAGTAAGCTGAACTGTTTCAGGTCCCTTTTTTATTGTAATTGTGTTTTTAAGTCCAATCATCAGCTCCTACTGAAATAAACTGAGTTTATATTACTTAAATATCTGTCATTTTGCAACATTACTTATTAATTCTGAGTAGACTGTACTTTTTGATGGTCTATCTTAGTGTAATTATGTGTTTGAGTTCAAACAACTTAATATCATCAGGTTTTGCACCCTAGCTAAAAAACTAGTTTGGGGGCGTGGTGGTTAGCAGTGTTACTTCACAGTTAGCATAACACCCAAAAGGTCTGGGTTCAATTCTGTCTTGGCCCCAGCACTCTTGCAGTGTGGAGTTTGAAAGAGTGGAAATTTGGTGTTTTTGTTCCCCCTCTGGTTCTCTACTTGTACAGCTTTTTATTGTTCCATGGACAAATGCTATTTGTAAATGTTAACGTACCAGTGTTCGGCAGGGGTGAGTTTTATCATGTTTGTTTATCTATAAATTTAAACAGACACAGTTCAACATCGTAAAAAATATGCTACGGGCAGCACGGTGTCGTGGTGGTTAGCACTGCTGCCTCACAACTAGAATAGCTATCTAATAATAGGGGATGAGGTTGGATGGAAAACTATATGTGATGATTGATTAAAGGACATATTTTAATTTGTCTGAACTATAAAAGTTAAGTTTGGTCAAGTAGAACATACAGTTTATTTTAATTGGCAATGGAGTAGTGCTTACTTAACAAGCTGATTTAAATAAATGGGTGGTGAATGATTGCTTAAACTAAGTATCTTCAGTTACTGAAACTCTGACATTAGTACATTCAACTCTAATCTTTCATTCCATTCCAAAAGGGCCTCTAGTACATTGAACACAGTCCACTGCACTTATTCAACTGATGCTCATTACTTAAAAAATTTAAGGCAACAAGTTACCTTGTTTTTTTTAAGTAGATTCAACTTATCCGGGTTTACAGTGTGGCTGGGGCCTTTCTGTGTAGAGTTTGGAGGTTCTCCCTGTGTCGGGGGGGATTCTCTCTGGGTATTCTGGTTTCCTCTCATAGTCCAAAGACTTGCAATTAGTGGTGTTAGGTTAATTGGTGATTCTAAATTGCCCATAGGTGTGATGGTTGTCTGTCTCTCTGTGTTGGTACTGTGACAGGTTAGCAACCTGTCCAGGGTGTACCCTGCCTCTCACCCTGTGGTAGCTGGGATAGGCTCCAGCTCCCTCTACATCCCCCAGTTGGATAAGCAGAAGAGGATGGATAGATGAAACTCCATCTGGAAAGCATCTAATTGGCAGCAGCTTCATTTTCCATGATAATGATTCCAAACACACTGCCAGTGCAATAAAATCATACCTGGATAGAAAAACACACAATGGAACACTATCAGTCATGGATTATCCTCCCCAGAGCCTGGACCTCAACATTATTGAAGCAGTGTGGGATCATCTTGACTTGACAGAAAAGGGAGCAAAAGGCAGCCAACATCCAAAGAAGAGCTGTGAATGTCCTTCAGGAAGCCTGGAGAACTATTCCTGAAGAAATTACAGGAAAGCTGCCTCAGAGAGTTCAGGGTATGTTGAAGAATAAAGGTGGTCATACCAAATATCGACTTTCAAGCTTGTTAGACCGGACGCTGCACCGGTCTGTCGTGGTGAAGAGAGAGCTTAGTGTAAAAGCGAAGCTCTCGATTTACTGGTCGATCTACGTTCCTACCCTCACCTATGGCCACGAGCTTTGGGTAGTGACCGAAAGAATAAGATCGCGAATACAAGCGGCAGAAATGAGTTTCCTTCGAAGGGTGGCTGGCCTCTCCCTTAGAGATAAGGTGAGGAGTGCGGCCATCCGGGAGGGGCTCAGAGTAGAGCCGCTGCTCCTCCACATCGAAAGGAGCCAGTTGAGGTGGCTCGGGCATCTGATTAGGATGCCTCCTGGCCGCCTCTTAGGTGAGGTGTTCCGGGCATGTCCCACCGGGAAGAGGCCCCGTGGTAGACCCAGGACACGCTGGAGGGATTATATCTCTCGGCTGGCCTGGGAACGCCTTGGGGTCCCTCCGGATGAGCTGGAGGAGGTGGCTGGGGAGAGGGAAGCCTGGGCTTCTTTGCTTAGGCTCCTGCCCCCGCGACCCGGCCCCGGATAAGCGGAAGAGAATGGATGGATGGAAGCTTGTTAGAATTGTACAAACTCTGTTTCATCTTATATAAGGCAATGTTTCAATAAATCACTGCTTCCCATTTTCCTAGCACAGTAAAGAAAAATGGAATTATATCTTCCCCAGTGTGCTATACCCTGCATAATTCTCCAGTGGGTTAGTATATCAGGCACTGGTGATTGTTTTGTGACAGGTCAATGTTAAAACCACTTTAGGAGCCAACTGGAAATGCCATCTTAAAGCATCTGTCACCTACAGCTTAGCTGGTGTGACTCCATGGCCAGTTTTCACAGTCCTAAATGAACATGCCAAAAGGTCTTAATTAAAATTCTGACTAACTCCTACAAAATGCTGTTTTGTTTGTTTTATTTGAATGCTTTTTTATTTTTTTTTTTTTAATGGTTCTGTCAAAAATTTACAGAGGTACATTACAACTGACTCCACTCAGCTGCAAAATACTTTTTAACCACGGTGGTTGAGAACTGTCTGCGCTGCAGAGAAAGGCTCCAGAAAGGCTCCATAAATGCATTCCTGAAAAGTTACAATTGAATTAGTGAAAAACATGCATGACTCAGTATCTTTTACACTGAATACTTGCATATCCCAAAGAATCTGAACATTGTTTAACATCAGCTGTAGAGTATTCTTTGTGGTCCCTTTTGTCTTGGCCTGTCAGCATGGGTTTAACTGTGGAGAACACTAAAATGATGTGGCAGATCACCTAAACAGTTTTTCTCATCCAGCTCTGTCAACAAAGAGAGAAAGGAAGAATGGAGGGGGGGGGGGGGTTAAGAAAAAATAATTTCTATTCAAATAAGTGACCGGTGAGCTTTTAAAACCTTTTAAAATCATCAGTTCCATCACTGTTTGAGCTTGAAGGCTAACATGAACAGGGATACTACAGAGGATTTTGTATATTCTCATTTTGTATACATGACTAAATTCCAGCTGATTTTTTTCAGAGTGAGATGGACAGTCTCATAAAAAAGGAATCTCTCCAGCCTGGATACACACATAAACACATCACCCCCCCAAATACAGACAATAAAAATGAGGTCAGAGTCTTTCAGTTCAGCCTCCCATTGCTCAGTGTGGTTATTACTCAACATTTTAGATGGTAAATTACATGTTTACTTGCTTGTAAAAGTATTTTTTCTGCCTGCAGTAGAGGACAAAAGCTCTGAGATGCAAAGGGTAGATCGGGGGGGGGGTTATTGTACTAGAGAAACAAGGGCTTCACACTGCCCCTGCTTAACAGAGGATCATTGGGCAAGTGTTGGGACCTCCTTTTATTACTGACCCTGTGCATGCCTCATTAAACCTCTAAACTCTGTCATAGATCCATCAAAAACACACACACACACACACACACACACACACACACACACACACACACACACACACACACACACACACACACACGTACATGCCCCGTGCCTCCACCCCCCCAACCCCCAATGATGCCCCAGGCCCATGTAGTTGCCATATGTCCACCGCCCAGGCACTGGCAGTTCTGCACTGCTTTGTACTGAGCACACACTCTTAAATCTACTGCAACATGTGAGAAAGACCCTACACAATGACTTTAAGGCATCTACAAAATGCTTCAGGCTTGAAACAGTTGGTTTGGTTTAGTTTAGACATGACCTAGAGCCTTCTGATGTAACATTACAAGACTCAAATGTGTTGTGGTGTTGTTTAGAACTTGAGTTAATGGATTACCTATTTCTTCCTGGGGTTCTACACTGTTTTCCCAGCAATGTTTATTTTAGACAATATTAGAAAAAAAATGCATTGAAAAACACCTCACACCCTCATATTTTATTTGGCAGTGCAAGTAAAGATCAGTTTAACTTTTCATGCCTCTTGCTGCTGTTGTGTGTAACAGAAATCATTAAACTCCATTTATATAAGGATTATACATTCTATCCTCACCTTGGTCCCCTAACGGAGCCAGTTCAGCTTTTAATCTTAGATGTCACACTTTACACGCATTCATATCACTATCTGTGAGGCTGACATGGTTGGTTGCTGCAGTGTAAAATATCACACAAGCAATTAGCTGAATAATCTACATTTCAAGTCTTTTTGCTAAGTTAAGTGAATGAAAACCTCTCCACAGATATTTCTTTGTGGTTTCCAGACACAGTGGAAAAATAGATAATCATTTGACAGAGCTGATTTTCTAACATCTGGGTCATGGTCAACCATTTACGGGCATCCAGTGATGTTTATATTTTTCTAATCAACAACCTTGCTTCTGGGTCAGTTCAGGCATGATTATTAAGCGTTAAAAGCCAAATGTCCACTGAAAACAATGACAGCTTCATAACATCTTGACTTGCAGAAACATTTGTGTTACATAAATGGCTTTAATGGGTGTCATTTATTGTGACATTTGTCAAATGTCGCAAAGAAATGTAGAAAAGAAATATTTCATGTTGTCCATTGCAGCTGTTTTTTTAAATGTCTTGCATCAGACAGAACATGGAGTACTTAGTAAAATGAAATCCAGCAACTTTATTCAGTTTTAAGATGGTGCAGCAGAGAACAGGTTGTGAAACATCTGGAGAACTTTCAGCTTCAGTTACTCTTTTTATGATAATTTGTACTGAAGCTGTGAATATTTGGACAGAGGAGTCAAAATGATCATTAAATAAAGACAGCAAGCTTCTGGTATAATTCTGACTGAATATTTGATCTCTCTTCTTGGCAGAATTGCTAAATTTCATTTAAATTGACTGGTTTCCAGGTATAGACCTGGCTTTGAAGAGTAGTCCACAAATTTTCAATAGGGTTGAGGTTGGGGTTTTGGGAAGGCCATTCCAGAAGCTTAATGTTAGCCCACTTCATCCATTCCAAAACCACTTTTGATGTATGTTTGGGATCATTGTCCTGTTGGAACACCCAGCTGTGTCCAGGTTTCAATCATCTGGCTGTTGATTTGAGGTGAAGCTGAAAAATTTGGAGGTAGTCCTCCTTCTTCATTATTCCATCTACTTTGTACAATGCACCAGTACCACTGGCATCAAAACAGTCCCAGAGCATGATGCTATCACCACCATGCTTGACAGTTGGCACAGTGTTCTTAAGTTTGAAAGCCTCACCTTTACTCCTCCAATCATACCTCTTGTCATTGTGTCCAAATAGCTCAGTCTTTGTCTCATCTGACCATAAAACATTTCTCCAGAAGGCATTTGGCTCGTACATGTGGGCAACTGCAAACTTCAGTCAAGCTTGAAGCTGACAGTTTTGGAGCAGGGGCTTCCAGTTTCCAGTTCATGGGAGGCTGGTGTCATGGTCCCGGGGTCTAGGATCCAGGGTTTTGAAATATATTTGCATCATAATTCCTGTTTTATTTCTTAATATTTTAATAAATCTATGTTTTAGTTCTGGTTTATTTCTGTCCATCTTTCTGAGTATTGGCCAATCCAGTGAGTGCTGCCAAACAAATTATTTTTATTCTTGCAAAGTAAAACCACCAGTTGTAGTCAATCATGATCACTAATGAGAAGTTAATAGGCCTTGGCCTTGTCAAGTTAAGATTATAGAACCTTTGCACTGCTTATTAAAAGATTTAAAAGAGTATATATTTGAGCCTATATGTATACTTTGACCCTGTGCAGATTAGAGAAAATCCAAAATAAATTCAAACTTGTGCACCCAATTTTTGTTTTTAAAGTAATTAAAGCTGTATGCTGTACAATCATTCAACCCTGGAAAAACAACAGTTCAAAGAAATCATTAGAAGCCCCCAAATACCAGGACATTCCTGCCCATGGAGAGTGGATGTAAACTTCTGACCATAACTGTTGGTGGAAAGGCAGGATTTAGAAAATAACGAAGATGGATTTATTCCCCCTTCACAGGGTGCTCTGTCTTCTGACAAAGCCTGGCCAGTGACTGCTAGTATAGTGACTCAGCACTGGGCAATGGGACATGACCTAGATCCAACACTGCTGTACATTTCTGATGGAGAAGTGTCAGGCAGTGTAGGTCAGGATCTGCCATCACTCCAAACTATTACTGCCATTCAGAGTAAAAGAAGGAACAGCTTCCCTGGCATTATTTAACAAGAAAGCCAACTCAGCTAATGCTCAAGGGAAAGCAGAGAGGGAGTGAGGTCGAAGGAAAGCTGCCCTGCACGTGTTCAGTACGTGTAACTCTAAAGAGATAACCTCCAACAAAACATCCCAATAAGCTTTCAAAAAGAAAGAAAGAAAGAAAGAAAGAAAGAAAGAAAGAAAGAAAGAAAGAAAGAAAGAAAGAAAGAAAGAAAGAAAGAAAGAAAGAAAGAAAGAAAGAAAGAAAACAATGGTTTATCCTTCTTATACTATGGCTCCAAATACAAGCAGATGACTTTTGTTTGAACCTACTGCTCTGCTTATTGAGCTGGAGGCTTAGGGAGAATGATGACATTATGACATGTGCATGTGCAATAGATGTGCTCTTACAACATTATACATGTATGAAGATAACACTGTGAGATTACAGCTAAATTACCATCTCAACAGTTAATAACATCTTAATATAGATAACTAAAGAAATAATTTTCTAGTTCACAAAAGAGTTGATGGAGCTTCTGCAGAAAATGGAATGTAAAACTGCTTTGAGATGAGACAACCTCTGTCTTTCTTCAAAGCGTTCCTCAGTGGTGGATGGGAGGGGGAGGCGTGCAGTGTGACGTTATGGGGAGACAGAGACTACAGAGAGAGCAGAGACAGACAGGGAACCCTGGAACTGATACTTGGTGATTTCTTGTTCTGAAAACAATTCACAAAACAACAAAAGTCTCCCCTTTGAACACTGCTCCACAAACAGAATCATTTCAAATAAATAGCTCTATGATTTCAGAAGTGCACCTTTTCACTTTCTTGCCACAAGTTAGATAAGAATTTGGCTCTGTCAAAATAAAAAAATCTACAAGAATCTATTAGAGCAGAGGAAGTAGAACAAGTGCTGCAGGCCAGAGCTGAGACAGCAAAATGTCTGTGAGCCACTGTGGATGTTTACAGTGTGATAGACACGCTGTTTTTTCAACCTGGAGATGGAAGGGGAAAGTCACAAACACGGTCACAAAGATGGAGGAGCTTTAAAAAAAACAACAGTAGATCAGCATTTGCAGCTCTCTGCCTGATGTTTTCCGGTGACATATTTCTGGTTTTTAACTTTGAATTTTAATCAGAATTGGGTGATTGAAACTGAATTCGTGTGCATGTTTGTCTGTTTCTGTGATTAGATAATATTCTTACAGCCACAGACATCTTCCCCAGTGTTCTGCCAGGCCTCAGACTCCCGACAAGGCACTCCCCACTCCCTGCTTGAATCTGATTGCACCACGCACCCCCTGCTGTCTAATGAGAGGATTAGACTCTACATATTTGCTGCAATCCCCTGTTGAGGTTACCCCCTTCCTCTCCCCCTCTCTGTCTCCTCCTCCTCCTCCTCTACCCCACCAAGGCACACTGCTGTGTTTATGGGTCTCTGTAGTTTCTCTGTGGCTGGAGTGTACCCTAACCTGCTGACACATGCAAGGCACAAGCACTCACGCACCCCCCCCCCCCCCCCCAAAAAAAAAAAAAAAAACAAAACAAAAAAACAAAAAAACAAAAAAAACAAAACACCACAACCTCTAAACACCAACATACACCCATACATTCAGGTGCATAAGTTAATGTATACGCACACACAAAACTCAGAGTTTTTTTGCTTTTACAATCTGAGTAGGGATTTTCTCTTTTGATTCTGTGTGTGAGTGTGTTGTTTTTTTTTTAAGTGGATTTGAGGATGATCAAAACCATCCTGCCATTTTATATAAAGCTGAATCAGGCCTGCCAGTATAATTACAGACAGGAATCTGAGTAATGCTGTGATCTGAACTGTGGCTGACACCATGTACAGGGCCCCATGCAGCGTAAAATGCGTGTGTGTGTCTGTGTGTGTGTGTGTGTGATTTTTTACCTTGGTGTTACTGGTGCCACCTTTTGCAGTTTCCTAAGCATGCGCCAACAGCAGAATACTTACTATGAGGCTGATCTTGCACTAGCAGATTTCTATCACTGCTTCACCATGAACTCCATGCCCATGCTCTAAGATTAACCATACACACTCCAGCGTGTATGCAAGAGGCCATGTCACTTATCTGAGGAATTCACCCTGAACATCTCCTCTTCATAAACACTACCCTGTGCAGCACACTCCTGCCTCTCAAATAGCCTGTTTTCACACACACATCCCTCTGAATCCACACGGTGTGCTCCCAGTTTACTTTAGAAGGAAATGAAACCAAAATCTATACAAGAGGCTTCTGAACAGAAACAATATGTCATGCAAGTCCTGTATGCCACCTGAGACTTTCTCACTGCAAAACTCCTGTTCTAACCAACACGATCATATATCCAGCCATGAAGCCTTGTTGATTTGGCTTTGAGTATAATATTCTACACAAGAGTACACTGTGTAAGAAAATTGTGTTTCTTTTTTCTTACCTACTTAACACATCCAATTGAATAACTATAAGAGAAAACTGTTTGAGCCTGGGGTTGGGAGTGGGGGGCGACCCCCTTAAAACTGCTCCACTTATTCTTCTTCTTTCATCTTCTTCTTGGAAAAAAATCACATTGAAAATGCATGAAATCACGCACAGTCAGGAGTACTATTCAAATATGATACACGCACACACACAAATCCTGAGACAAACCAAAATAAAAGCCACTTGTAGCTGTGTCCTAAACCTAACAGGAAGTTGCATAGCTTAAAATCTTCAGTATTTACAGCATTTCATATCTGTAGAAGCTGGCATAGTTCTTTGGTCTTGCACTCACTAATGCCTACTTAAAAAATGAGTCATGATAAAGAATGACTTCATGTATCTTTACTTACCACGTCATGAGAAAAGAATCATATCTGTTGAAATCCCAGTGCTACACACATTTAATCTCTCTTTTTCTCAGGATTAGCAGAAAATGATAAGGGTCTGTTGAGGTAAGAAAATTTTTTTGTCTCTACCTCACTGTGACAGCTTCTTATCTGATAAAACATAAAATACACATAGACATGACTGCACAGCGAAACATTGTGTTTTTACTGCAGAATAGAATTCAGGCTGCCTCGCTTCCATCTGATCTCAGCGACGAGGAGAGTGTCAGACTACGACGACAGAGATAAGAACGGCATTTGGAGAATGCATTCTGGAGCACGTTCGTGTACCTCTGAAGTAAATCGTATACATCTGCAGACAGTTTTATGTACAAAATCTTTCTGCACAATCTGTCAGTCATTGTTAGGAGAACAGAGGCATCAGCTGAATATTGAAAATGTAAATACATCCATATTTTTGCTCAACTTGGAACAGGATGATTGACCATCCATACAACATATCCAGTTTGAGTTTTGAGACTTTCTGTGTGTGTGTGTCTCCTGTGAGTATGCACACATTTGTGTATGCATTTTAGGAGTGTAAGGCAACACCCAGGTCTTACAGGGGGAAGACTGAATCTCTAAACCCATCTGGATATGCCTATTTCCAGACTCCCTCAAGGTCTAGCTGTTGATGGAAAGTAACTCCAGATGAATAGATGAGAGATGTGTACATACAATAAACAAACATTCCAGCCCTCACCCCCATCCCACCCCCTATTTATTTTTACCAAAGGTAGTTGTGGGAATTGTTAGCTCTGCGATAGACTGACAACCTGTCCAGGGTGTATTCTGCCTCTCGCCAAGTGACAGCTGGGATAGCCTCCCATGACTCTGAATTGGCTAAATGGAAGAAGATGAATGGATGGATGGATGGATGGTGTTTACATGTCAGCCCTTTTGTCTTTGGACATATTCACAAACTTTGTCAACAAATGTGCAAATTACAGTCAAAAATCTTTACAGGTCTATAGTTAATGCCGTTTCCCACTTGTCAATGTCTTTTGCATTTTTATGTATTTGTAACTCCCCATATGAGCTTTCTTTGACTGGTGTATAAACATATAAGACACTTTTTATGATGGGTGTGCTCTCAGAACTCATCTGCTGATGCGCTCACATCACAAGATACTTTCTATTATTATCACCTCTACCAAGATGTTTATGTAATTGGTTTAGTTTTTCTCTTTCATAATTTGTCTGTTTGTTAGGAGGACAAACCAAAAATTTACCAGATTTACTAGCAGCTGGGCTTGGTGCAACAAAGACGTGATTAACTTTTCGAGTAGTGGATCCGCTGTGAGACAGGGTAATAGTGGACATCTTCACAAATACAACAATATCACAGACTATTCCATATCCAGATATCCTTCTAGATCCAGGGACTCAATTTAGACATTGTGTGGAGAGCATGTTCTTGGTATAACTGTTATTTTCTTTCTATTGCAAGTCCAGTTGTGTTAAAATCACCTATAACCTGACAATGTTCTAAACCTCAGATCTCAAGAGAAATGTTGACAGGAGCCAAATTGAAGCCTCTGACCTGTCCCGACTCATTCAAAAATACCTGTACAGTTTATCAAGATCTTGCAGCCACAGCATTCAGCTGCATGTAAGTTGTGTTGGAAGGTTCAGTGTTGCATATTGTAATGTTGCCTTTCTTTCACAAACAGACGAACATCAAAAACATGCGTGACCTGACGTTTGGATGAGTTAAGTGGAGGTCTTCTCAGGATGTATTTTATTTTTTAATTTTATCCCAGCATACTAGATCATTACAGACATATCTGATGATATATTTAATCTGTATTATCCTTGATGACAAAAGTATGAGTTTTCCCAGCCAGGCTCCATTTAACAAGTGTCCACTAGCCTTTAAAATAAATAAATAAAAAACAATCTAAATCACCTATTCAAGTGCTTGTTAAAGCAAAACTCTAGTCAGCCAATCACATGGCAATCAACTCAGTGTATTTAGGCATGTAGACATGATCAAGAGCACCTGCTGAAGGTCACACTGAGCATCAGAATGAGGAAGAAAGATGATTTAAGTGACACGGTTGTTAGTGCCAAACAGGTTGGTCTGAATATTTCAGAAACTGCTGATCTGCTGGGATTTTCTCCACAGAGCCATTTCTAGGAAAAAGAGAAAATATCCAGTAAGCTGCACTCCCATTGCACATTCTTTTTTAACTTTTAATATATTTGTAACTCCCCATATCGAATATCCTTATCTTAACATATAATATTTAAAAGCCACTGGTGTTTGCTAGCATCTGTGGATGTCTGGAATCTATATTTGTGTGTCGTCGTGGTAAAATATGGTCCTGGAAACACCTTTAGCACAACTGCTAACGACTCAACAGGATGTTTATAAGTCTGCCTGTCTGTGGACTCATTTTTGTCAGCACAACAGTGTCAGAACCACGCAAGATAACGTCACAAAACTTTACTCCTGTGGTTGAACTCAAACTGAAGGCAGAGTTTATGTAACACACTGGCAAACCAGCTTTTGTACATTAAATTGGCACTTAAAGTTTAAAAACTGGTCAGCAAAATCAAATTGCAGGGCCAGGGGTATCCCACCAGGCTATGTGGATGCAAAACATAGTCTCCAAAAATGCAGTTGTGAAGCTTGAAACTGTATTTAACTCCATCCATCCATTTTCTTAACCACGTATCCAGCTCAGGGTAGTGGGAAGGCTGGAGTTTATCAGAGTTGTCACAAGTTAGAAGCAGGTACCCTGGATAGGTGGCTCATCCATCATAGGGCTTACACAGAGGACAACCACACCTACATATGCACCAACAGCCATTTTATAATCAGCACTTAAACTAACAAGCATTTTTTGGACTGTTGGAGCCGCGTAATGTAACTGGTACACACTGATAGACTGACGGTGTCTCTTTTCCTAAAAACTTTGAAGGATGGTGTTACAGGTGGTTCTGTGTAACAAACCATCTGACTGTTTCCAGGAACACAGTTCCAAGCTTGCTCTGCACAACTGAACAATCTTTATAGCTCTTTCATCAAAAATGACGCATTTACACTGGTCAAATCAACAGGACACTGAAATATAAGTTAGGTACATTCTCAGAAAGCACAGGTCTTACATCCGAGAGTGCAGCTTCATCTGTTTAGAGGAAGAATGGAGAGAACCCTCAGCAGACCCCTAGGAGGTTTAAAGTATACCGGCCTCCTGCAGTCCTCCTGCAAACACATTGAATACTCCACTCTGCACTGTTTTTAATTCAGCCTGGGCCTCACAGGGAGGTGAACTAGTTGGATATCTGCCAGGTAAATCATTCAAAGTAACAGCCACAAGCCATCAGAGAATATTATCCTCAAGCTCTACATGTTGCTTCTCACTGCTTTCACTCTTCTTCTTTGACTTTGTTAATGATGTGTTTGCTAAATGCAACCTTTTATCCACTGCCATTTTATGTGGCAAAGCGGACAGTGATCCCTCGTCTTTGTAGGAGATATGCCCATCAATCTGCCACCTTTACTGTGCAGTTTGCTTCATTTCCCTACGCTGACTTATGCGGTTCCCTCAGCCCTTGCTTTCTGCTTATTGCTAGAAGCTTCCAGCAAGAATCACCGTTGGCAGATCAGCCCTCCTGCAGGCTTTGCCATTCATTTACAGATTGATTTTAGCATTAGTGACCACCTCCTTCGCCCTGCTGCCCCTAACACGCTCACAACTCCATTGTGGGGCCTCTGCTGCAGCTTGAAGATAAAGCAGTTGCAAGCTGAGTCAGGAAACTGAAGTCCCGATAATCCATGTATGTAACAGATATAATTAATTTTTAAATTCTAATCTTGTGATCACAGTTGTTTGCTACAATGTCAAAAAGGGTCAGTAAGGATGCATTAACATTGGGTTTATGTTATGCAGTCATAACTTTCCTGATTTTTAGGTTAACATATGTTTCAAGAGCCTAATTTGTTTGCATTAGTTTCAATGAGGGGTATTTAAATATTGCAGTTTCAGTTCCTTTCAAAACCATCAATACATCCAACAGATCAGCAGGTAACTGAAGAGCATGTGCCTACTAGTACTGCAAAAGGAGGATAGTTTGCTATGTGCGCATGTGGTAAACAATGCAACTACAGCGTACACCACTGTTACCTTATTTAAGAATTCTGTGTTGAGGAAAATAATATTTTTCTTAGAAGACAATGTGCTACTTTAACTGAACTGGAATAAATGTTTGTTTTTTTTGTGCGGGGGGGTATTAAGTTGCATTTTAGAGCTGTTCTGCTTGTACTCTATGAACACAACACTGAACACAAAAAAAAAAGGTTGAAAAAGACAAACGGCTGGTCTGTTGTGCCAGATAAAAAGCTCTTTGCTTGTTTGTTTCTGTAATCTCTTATCAGTCACTATCCTTACATGAGTGGGGGCCTTGGGTAACAAGGAGACACACGAGTTACTGTCGAAACTCTGACAGTATGAAGCAGAACTGAAGACATCGGGGTATAATCGGCACTGAACATTATATGTTAGGATGAACATCTGTAAAAAAACATGCTGGCCACCACTTGTTAAGTAACGTGACCTCATGAACATTACGCTGTGGCTTGAAGCTGTTGGAAAGCACAGGTGAATTTTAACAGCATAAAAGTAAAACATATTGTGTTTGGAAGTATAAAAATCTGTACCAAAAAAATCTGTACAAAGCACAAACCTGCAGTTGGGCAGGTGATTACTAGAATTCAATCTCAGGAGAGTGAAATTAGACAAAGACCTACCCTCAGATGCCTCATGCAACTGAGGGATAAAATGGCCAATAATACACAATGTTCAAGAAACCTGACTTTAGTCTTCAGTCAGTAGTTAATCTCCTACTTTACAAAAAGGAGAACATTCTGTTTGCACTAATAAACCTGGACCTCCTTCAACATGGCAGTCTTAGCGGATGGACCCGCGGTAATCTTTAAGAGGCAGTGGACAAATTCTTGATTTAGAAAATGGCCAGAGTAGTTTTTGGCAACTAGCTCCATCCTTCTCAGACAGTGACGGGGTATGAGTGAGAGAGTTTGTGACATATCTACATGGGGAGGGGGGGGGGGTTAGGTCTGCTAGGGTCAAATTTCCATTCAGCTCAAGTCTGGGTAAAAAAAAAAAAAAAAAAATTTAACCCGCACAGCAGTTACATCACATAATTATCTCACAGGACTCTGTGCTACATATTAGAGAAAGAAAGATCAGTGCCCTCTACACTGCACAGCGTCTGAAAAGAGCTGCCGAGAAATAACATACTAGTTAATCATTAACGCTACAAGGTTTTTTGTTAACATCCTACAGGGGATTAAATCAATCTGCATCTAAAGGTCAGCATTCAGGTATTGGTCACTATGCAAGAATGTTGAATAAAATGTGCAACTACAGGATGAACAAAAAAAAAAAAAAGGTAAAGCACAGAAGAGTGCCATCTAGTGTCAAGTAAAGGTAATGTTATCAAACTTTGATTTAAAAAAAATATTAAGGTGGGTGCATGCGGATCTTGCCGGGGGGGAAGTCACATTACAGGCCTCTCAAGAAGCTCACATGTTTGTCATCAAACATTTATTCAGAATAAATCACTGAAATCCTTGTTAAACAAGGCAGAGAGTCACTTGAAGTGTTTGCAGAGGTGAAACTACGTGTGAGTCAGATTGGCGAGTGAGCTGAAGACAAATCATTTGTTTAAACTTAAAAAAAAAAGAAAAAAAATTCAGATAAAACATTTAATGTTTTATAGAATACATGACAGTTTTACACAGCTTATTTTCCAAATACAATAAGACAACTGTGACTAATGAATACAAAGTGCTGCTACATTGTAATACATCATCCTTAAATGCTGAATTTCAGATTAAAATACTACATGGAGGTTTCGAATCTGACAGTTTCATTTCTGGGAAAAAAAAGGGCAGCTTAACAGAAAATGTCTAAAAAAAGTCTCCATCGGTGATATTTTGAGTTTTTTTCCATTTCAAGAACTTTGAGAAGAAGCTGAAGCGCTATGAACTGACAGTTTATGCTAAAAGGTCTTCTTCTCAGCACTTGTAGGTTTACATGTATACATCTTTGTAATAGCCACATTCAAATCTGAGAAAACTGCTTTCATTGTTCCTTTTCTCAAATCCCAATGTGCAGCTGGATTTATTACGCTCCATATTTCTCTTATTGTCTGTAAGCAGCTTCAGTAACCGTACTCACAAACGCAATGTGGCTGACGTCTGTGACATTGCGTTGTAAATGAAAGTGTTGTTAAATGGCACAAACTGGTGGCTGATGATCTTTATGGCCTCTTGAGCAGCTGATCCTAAAATAAAACATATTGAAAGATTTTAACAGATATGTCTTATCAGCATTGTTTTAGGGAGAAATGCCGTAGCGATCAATCAAAACTTTACCTCCCAAAAAAGCAGAAACTGTGTGTGGTTCTGCCGCTCCATATCGACAACTGCAGGTAAAAAAGGAAATAAATATATGTTTAAGACAGTCTTTAAACGATCACTCCAAACAGTAAATTCAACTGTGCCTTTGACTTACAACTCATGGATATAGTCATCTTTGATGTTGACGTTGAGGCTGTACTCTTGCAGTAGGCTGTTCACACAGAGCTTCAGTTTGCTGATGTCCTCCTCCACCTGGTAGTTATAAACACCTAATGAGAGGAAAGACAGAAAAAAGACTTGTGTTCTGGCATCAGGAGGAAGTAAAATCAGACTTGACATACACTCACTGGCCACTTTGTCAGGTTCTCCTTTTCAACAGCTCATTAATGTAAATCTCTCTTCACTAGCTCAGCTCAAATGATCTGATCGCTATCTAAGCTGTAGGTTCAATTGCTAAGCTGGGAAAGTAACACAAACACTCTGCTTGGTCTTTTCCCTCCTTCTTGCTTGTGTGGGTGCATCTGTTTATATGTGTAGACATGGTCAAGACGACCTGCTGAAGTTCAAACCGAGCATCAGAATATGGGAAAGAAGGTCAGTTTAAGTGATATTGAATGTTACACGGTTGTTGGTGACAGACGGGCTGCTCTGAGTATTTCAGAAACTGCTAATCTGCTGGGATTTTCCTACAGAACCATCTCTAGGGTTTACAGAGAATGGTCCGAAAAGGAGAAAATATCCAGTGAGTGTCAGTTCTCTGAGAGAAAATGACTTGCTGATGTCAGGGGAGAATGGCCAGGCTTCTTCAATCTGACAGGAAGGCAACAGAAACCCAAATAACCACTCATTATAACCATGGTATGCAGAACATCTCTGAATGCACAACACATCAAACATTGAAGCAGATGGTCTACAGCAGAAGACCACGCTGGATGCAAGTTGTGTCACCCAAGAATAGGAAACCGAGGTTACAATTCACACGGGGGCCCTAAAATTGAACAACAGAAGATTGGAAAAACATTGCCTAACCTGATGAATCTCAAATTCTGCTGCAACATTCAACTGATAGTCTCAAAATTTGGTGCAAAGAACATGAATGAATGGATCTAACAGTTCAGACTGGCGGTGGTGGTGTAATGGTGTAGGGGGATATTTTCTTGGCACATTTTCTGTTCCTCAGTACCAATAGAGCATCGCTTAAACCCCACAGCTTGAGTGTCGTTGCACGTCATGTTATCATCTTTTTATGACCACAGTGCACCCATGTTCTGATGGCTGCTTCCAACAGGATAACACACCATGTCACAAGGTCAAACCATCTAAAATTGGTTTCTTGAACATGACAATGAGTTCACAGTCTTCAAATGGCCTCCACAGTCACCAGATCTCAATCCTACAGAGCACCTTTGGGACTTTGTCAAATGGGAGATTCTCATCATGGACGAGCAGCCGACAAATCTGCAACAACTGTGTGATGCAATCATGTCTACATAAAGAATTAAGGTAGTTCTGAAGGCAAAACGGGGTCCAACCCAGTACTAGCAGTGGTGTAATAAAGGACACCTTTTCTGCAAGTGCAAGAACATAATATTGATATACAGCGTATCACAAAAGTGAGTACACCCCTCACATTTCTGCGGATATTTAAGTATATCTTTTCATGGGACAACAGTGACAAAATGACACTTTGACACAATGAAAAGTAGTCTGTGTGCAGCTTATATAACAGTGTAAATTTATTCTTCCCTCAAATGATCCCCGTCGTGGGATCATTAAAGTTTTATCTTATCTTATCTTATAAGTCAATATACAGCCATTAATGTCTAAACCAGCGGCAGCAAAAGTGAGCACACCCCTAAGAGACTAAACCCGTAAATGTCCAAATTGAGCACTGCTTGTCATTTCCCCTCCAAAATGTCATGTGACTCGTTAGTGTTACTTGGTCTCAGGTGTGCATAGGGAGCAGGTGTGTTCAATTTTGTAGTACAGCTCTCGCACTCTCTCATACTGGTTACTGAAAGTTCCAACATGGCACCTCATGGCAAAGAACTCTCTAAAGATCTTAAAAGACGAATTTTTGTGCTACATGAAGACTGTTATATAAGCTGCACACAGACTAATTTTCATTGTGTCGAAGTGTCATTTTGTCAGTGTTGTCCCATGAAAAGATATACTTAAATATATGCTGACATATGAGGGGTGGACTCACTTTTGTGATATACTGTACCCTGCAAGCCTTTTTCTTGCCATACCTACAGCCTCCCCAGAGCAGTTAGGATGATGATTTTTTTTTTTTTTGCCTACATAATTCCATCATCCAAAAACAACCAACCAAACAAAACCCCATCAAACATGTGATAAAAGCACCTAAGTGTAATGCTGACTGTGTACAGGCTGGTTGAGCATCTTAATGGTGCAGTAATTTTGAATTTTCAGTGGTCACATTAGCATATATTTACATTTCAAAACCTTTATCTATATTAATTTCCTTGTCGAGGTGAGGTTAAAATACCTGGGTAGCGAGAGTGCTGCTGATAGAAACGGTCAATAGCCCGAAGCATGAGGTAGAAGACCATCTCGCTATCTGGACTGTCCATGCAGGAGGCTGTGGAGACACAGCTGATGTTAATATGTAACCATGCTTTGATCCTAACTGAAGAGCATGATGTGGTTCCAACACAAAAATTTTAAATGAACAAGGTAGAATGGTTTACTCTAAAAGAAAATGAATCACCAACTTACTGATTTCATCTTTATTTACTGTATCCACACTATATTCTTCAGCTAGAGACCTGCAGCGTACCACCCGCAGGAAGGACGCATTCTTACCTAGATAAACACAGATGTCTACAGTTATGAACTGACTCACTACTGATGAAGCAAGAGTCACAAAGAGAACACATCAGCCTATACTTCTGAGTACTAATGAGTTCTCATAGAGGTAAGAGCATTACACATCCTAAAAAGTAGCCAGGCTCAGAGGAAATAAAAACTTTAATGTCAGAAAACCAACATGGTACTTTTCATATGAAAATTTTACAAATACAAAATTCCTCTCGTGATGTGTGCAAACCTGGTGACCAAAAATTCAACATCGTCAAAATCACACAGGGCAATTATTCCCCTTTTGAAGTGCCCACAAACACACAGAGTAGAGTACTTACAGAACAGTTTGATGTCCTTCTCAGAGGTGCTTTCTGGTGGCTAGTGAAAAAAAAAAGGTAAACACAAGTAAGTGGAAATCCACTTTTTAGTCAAATTAAATGGTGCAACTTTGAACCATACTGAGAATGTGAGAACAAACTCTACTAAATTCTATAACTTAATCATATCACGGCTGCAAGCAAGACTTAAGAGAGAAGACACGTGACACCAATTTCCAACAGAAAAAGCAGCAGCTAACAGCTTAATCCCGTTTAGCTTCCCTGATGAGTTAAACTTGTTTGGACACAGATGAAGGATCTACAAATGTATTTGTGATAAATAAATGCTATGAAATCCCTTTCTTGATGAGTGTATCAAAGATTTCCCCATTTTTTAAAACAAATTTTAGTAGTGTTCAACAGTTTTGACAGGAGATATCACATTTTTGAAAATGCTTTGTTAAAAATCACATTAAGTGCATCTTTATCAAAGCAAACTGGTCTGATGTGTTGCACACTACATATTAATTTAATTAAGCATTAAATTTGGACATCTAAAATTGTTAGAGAAAGACATCATACTATAATGATAATGTCCGTATGTATCCCATCTTCTCCTTAATGGGTGGGCCAATCTGAATGAAACTGTGCACAAACATTATCACATAGAGTGATTATCATCTATGTTTTTAAAAGAAAGTTTATTTTAATTCCCAATTCTTTTGATTTTCATACATGTGTTCATTTCATCACCCCCCTGCAAATGTCACATTATGTTTTCTGCGTTCGTTTCCCATCTCATGTTCAATGTATGCCGCATGTATGTAACTTTACAGTCACCAAAATTTCCATCTGACAGAATTTTCTTTGCGTCGCCAAAAAGGCATACTTTTTTGGTGATTATCACAGGCCATATCAAAATTATGCTATTCCATGTAAACATCAAACCCAAGGTTTACAGGTTAGGTTTTGTTTGTCTTTGAAACTGAACAGGTCCCTGTGTAGCTTGACTATGTAGTTTCCAAAGAAGACAAATAAATATATGTATATGTATCATTGTTACATGTATATATCATTCTGTTGTTAAGTGTTTAAAAACCACTAATTTTTTGTTATCTGATTATATAATAACGAAGATATTAACAATAACAAGGTCAGTTAGCCATACATGTCTGTGCCATACATAAGTGAAGCGCAAAAGTGTCACAGGCCTGGCAAAAACCACCCTAAAGCAGGTTTTTGCTAGTGAGGCTAAACAAAATACTCTTCATGAGTGAGAATATGGCTTTGCTCCATACCTTCCCAACAGAATGTAACAGAGATTCTACATGCTTAGAAACAGCTGCTGCATCCTGCATGGCCTTTTCCCTGTAACTGTAATAAAACACAAATTCATGTCAAATCAAGTCCTACATTGTTATAAACAGAAATACAGAAGTGTTGACTACATTTATGTTGCTCTCATTTATTTAAACACAGTGAGCACCCACATATTTCCCCACTCACACATTTTGAAGGTTGATAAACTTCTGAGAATCTGCAATCATATCAGGTATTGTTCCTCGTACAGGTAGGCTTCCATTTCCTTCATTGTGAACAAACTCCTTGACAGCTCGCAGAATCACCCAGAAGGACGAACTCTAAACATGCACATTGAAGAAATACTCTACAGATTAAAAAACAAATACACATAAAAAAAATGTATTTTTAATAGGATAGACTGGGCAAAATTTACAACCTGTGCTGTGATGTTTTTACACTGCTCACTATCAAAGAGGTCTTCAATAGAACTAGGAATCTGCAGACAGAGATATTACAAGACAAGTCTTGGCAGACTTAACTATGAGAACAAATGTGAGATATGTTGTGTGTGTGTGTGTGTCTTAATTTTGGCACCTTAGTTGGATTTAAAGCAGTATTGACATTCTTAATAGCTTCCTCAAAGTTTTCTTCATCCTCTGGGACACCATTCTCATTCTTTCTGATTCCTGAGAAAAGAAAAAAGAAAAAAAGAAAGAAATATCACATATAAGATGAACAGTAAAATCACTAAAATTATGGGCGAATACAACCAGAGGTCCACAAATACCTTCCCGAATAAGTTGTCTGAAGGACTCTTTCTCCTTGTAATTTTTTGGTGGCTGACCATTGTGCTACAACAACAAACAACAAAACCAGAGTTGCACTCTTCTGTACAGCAACACTAAAGAACAGAAACAGTAAAATGCCTGTCAGACATCTTGCCACTTGTGACAAAAGAAAAATGTAATACTGCACCTCGCTGAGCCATTTCTCCAGATATTTAGCAACAATGATTATCCACGGAATGTGACTATGATCCTACAGATTAAATAAAGAATGGAAATGAAGAGGATTAGATGTGCGATCCTGGCATCATCTGAATGATGTGCAAGCAAAAATGAAGCACGCACCTTCTTGTCCATGCTGTCAAGGTTGTAGGAGTTAATGTGGTTCTGAAATTCAGCAAAAGGCTGGTCCAACCTCAGATCCTCCAAGGCATTGTCTGGGTGAGATTCAATCACTGACGAGAGGCAGAAAAATATCAATTTGTCAGTATCATGTCAATACTCTTATACTGTGCAAATCATGACATGTTAATGTACCACTGAACCATGAGCTGACAAGTTAGACAATTCCATTTCTAACACCATGTCGAGACTGTAAAATGGATGAGTGTATGAAAGTGAAACAATTTAAATAAGGAATCTGCTACTAAAAGACAGTCACCTGTATGCTCCTGCACCACCAGTCTCATGTAGCCCACAAGGCCATAGGTTTTACAGACAAGGAAAGGTACAGATGCACTCCAAAGAACTGAGCCGAGCCTCAAACACGTGCTGTTGGATTTGAAAGATGTGATGATATTTAGACCAATGGCAAAATTAAGCCAGTCCTAAAACTTTCTGCAAGAGTCAACAGTTTACACAAAAGGAAAAAATATATTAAAAGCAGCCCAACAAAGAAGTTTTATTTACGTGGACAAACTTGCAATAGGTGTATGCGAATGTTCTCCAAGAATAAATGAATTATGAGCTGTCATAGTTTTGTTAATCAACTCCTTGTTACAGTATTACAGTACTGTGCAACAGTCTTGAAACATTTTGCTTTCAAGGAGCGAGACTTGCTTGTCTTTTTTTTCCCAAAGTGGTTTTGAGCAGTGGTTCTCCAGGCTTTCTGAAAGTCTTTAAATTTTTTTCTTTAGAAATTGGCTGTTTTTTTCACTCATTTTCTGTCACTTTTCACTCACCTGACCATTTTCAAAAGATGTTTTTCATGTTAAGCCATTTAACACTAACCTATGAATCATTCAAGCATAAAAAAGGCACCTAACGCAATGACTCAACCAGTGTTGAGTCTACAGATAACAGACAACTTCGCAAAGAACCGACTTTAAATTGTATTTTTAGGCACTTTGTTACCAGCACCGTCACAAAAACACATCGTTTGTTCCCATTTTTTTTTTAGATGACTCTTTGAAAAATGCCATAGTTTGACATAAAATAGTATTTTTGTACCAACAAGGTGATTCCCAAAGAGCTATTAGCTGAAAACTTGGCATCTCTCAGCACAAGTGTGTCCTTTAAAAAAATAAATTAAAATTTTATAAAAGGTAGGAAACTGGACAAGTGGAGGACATAAGGAGTGGCAGACAAACAGTATCTGAAAGTTATGCCCTTAAGAAATAGGAGAAAAACAAACAGCATGATCCCAAACACACTGCCAACACAGTAAAAGCATACCAGGATATAAAAACACACAGTGGAACTTTATCAGTCATGGATTGTCCTCTCCAGATCCTGGACCACAACATTTTTGAGGTTCTCTTTACAGAGAACAGAACAAAAGGCAGCCAACATGCAAAGAAAAGCTTTGAATGTCCTTCAATAAGCCTGGAGAACTATTCCTGAAGACTACTTAAAGTAATTACAAGAAAGTTTGGAGAAGAGAGTTCAGGCTGTGTTGAAAAATAAAAGACAGTCATACCAAATATTTACTTTCAAAATTGCCTCATTTCTATGTATGTCTGTTCATGTTTCAATAAATCACCTCATCTATTTTCCATTTTCGTATCAAAATATTAAGAAATGAGCACTGGCTCAAGACTTTTGCACAGTACTGTAATTGAATGCAAAGACTAGGACTTTCCCATACCTTTCTGGCAGCTGGACACCAATGACTATGGTAAACCTGTGGAAAAACTCTGGATCATTGTCCAGAAGCTTGTCCGGACTCTGCATGAGTGACAGAAAATACAAGAGGGATCAAAGTGATAATACTAACAAATTCACAAACCATATTTTGTATTCATAGATCTTATTTCATTTCAACATCACACTATGCACAGTGCTGCTTGTTTTAAATTCCCACTGAAACATTAACATTTTGAAAGATGAATTTCATTTAAATTAAATTCACCTTAGTAGTTTTTGTGTACTCACGTTGCCACATCATTACACAGCATACGATACACATTACAAACAACCAAGCCTGGCTTGGAACAGAAACAATACCAACCTCCTCAACAAAGTTTCCAGAGACATCACTGTTCAGCTCTTGCAGCAGTTCAGTGGCTGCCTGTGCTCTGTTCTGCAACACAAAAACGCATATATAAATAAACTACATTTTTCTAACAAAAAGACAGAAAGATGGTGGAACAAACTGGAACCTGTGTGTCTGTGTGTAAATATTTACACTTATGCATGCAATGCATACCTTTCCAATGCTGTCTTTGCTCAGGAAAAAGCTGCAAGACGAGATTAAGAGATCAGCTTCAAGCACACAAGTAAAACTGATAGAAAAATACTTTTAAGCTTAAAGTGGCAACTTACTTGTTTCCAACATCTTCCCCTGCAACTGTGTGCCCATCTACTATGGTGAATGCTCCAATACCTGACACACAGAACAATTGATTCAGTCAGACAGATGTTTTCATCAGCACCTGCAACACTGTCACCAGTAGAGGCGCATCTGTTCACCTGGAAGTACTAGGTTCTTCAGTATCTCTGTACCAGTCGCTGTGGCGTTTATGAGACACACGTGTGCATTTTCCAGCGTTTCTTGGCCGTGGTCACCCCACAGCCTGAAAGCACACAACAAAACACGGACATCTGTTGCCATCTGGTGATACAATTCACCTTCAGCTGCTGTACAAACACAGTGAACCACTTTCCCAGAATGACTCGACTGTTGGTATGAAAGCATCTCCCGCATCCGCAGCCCTGTATTGTTACAGCTGTTAAACCATCAAGACCTACCCTTAAATAAATTAAGGCAGGGTGACGTCCGAGCCCACACAGAGCATCCCATCACACCCGCCTTATAGCTAACTAAAGCATTAGCCCACCGGTGCCTGCTTCAACTGTAACCCACACAGCAAGCTAATGCTAGCTAACTTCAGCAGTCTTGCCTCAACGACGTTTCTGCTGTGAGCTCTCGCGTAATGTTTTCGCGACATTTACCTAAAGGGATGTTATTTGTTTGTGAAAACTGCGTCGCTGTTAAAACTAACCTGAGCTGTCGGTCATATTTTTGCTCTTTCGAGGATTTGGTGGATGCCATGATACCTCTGTAATGAATGACGTTCACGCACGTACATTTACTTCCTCAACGCCAGATTCGTCACAAAGAGTGCCCGAAAATCCGCTCTCGCACTTTCGACGCAAATTAAAAGATAATCCGGATTTATAATTAATATTGTGTTAGAAATAACACGTTTGTGAACAGAAAAAAAGAAACAAACATCAAAATTAGTGGTGTAAATAACTGCTTGTTTGTTGCATGTGTGGCTATGTGCTCTGCATATGATCATCTACCGCCATCCCATTGTATTTCTAGCACCCTTCTCCGTTACACCAACCCTCTGCATGCCCTTCCCGACACAATGTCAAATACATATATTTTATATAAAATATATTTAAAATACCTAAAGTATATATCCTCACGTAGATGGCACTTTTCAGAATCATATAATTATATTACTGCATATATTACTGGATCATTGGTCATTTAATTGTTGGGGTTTTCACTCTAATCTTGTGGGTCTTAACCTTACAATATAAAGTGCCTTGAGGTGAGCTGGTGCTATACAAATAAAATTGAATTGAATTAATTGTATGGAGTATCAAGCACAATATTTTCATCCAAAATTCAGCAGAGGAGAAGCAGAAACGAGCATAACCTACTAGGCCCTATCCGTGCTTAAGATTAATAATGGATATAATCAACAATTTAACTATTAATTGTATTTTAATGATGTTGAAACAGTGGACCCCACATTTACCAGCAACAAAAATTAGCAACAAATACTGATGCACATTATTTGCACAAATTAAATATTACTGATATATGGGATATAAATATAGAGCGTGGCTGACTACTTATTGAACAAATATAAGTATTTCGTGAAAGCAGTGGTGTAGTTTTTGCTGAAAGCAGCAAAAACTACTCATTTAAGATAAAAATAAACTGGCTTATACTTGGGGCAATAACTCCAATAAAATAAATAAAGTAGTGTAACTACACATGTCATCCACACATTCAAGGGCAATCCAATTGCACTGATACACTATTATTATTATTTTTATTACTGATTAATGTGGCTCATTTGCTCAGTTAATTGAATGTTCCTTATATGTCAGAAAACAGTGGGACATTGCCCCAATTAATCAAAGTGTATTTCTTAACCTTACATTTCTTATGATCCAGCCATCCATCCATTTTCTTCTGCTTATTTCTTTATTCAGGATAAGGAAAAAGCATCAAATTATAGTGGCTGAGAAACTGAAACCAGATTTGTCAAGAAAAAAAGCAGATATTTGCAGTTTCAAATGAGTTTTATCAGTTTGTTCTATGACAAACTAAAGCGCTTTATACAAGACACTCTGACTGTAATTGTGAAAAAGAAAATTCTTCTGTTATACCACAAGAACAAAGCAAAAGCGTTCAGATTTTAGTGTATTAGTCACATTCCTAATTTTGCAAATTGTTCTGTCAAGTTTTTCTTTTCTTCTTTTTTTTTTTTTTACTTTTACTTTTATTGAAGTGTGTCGAAATTTGTGTCTCATTAGCATGCAAGGACTGTGCGCGCGTGTGTGGGCGTGTCAAAGGGGGATAATTGCCCATCCCCTTTGCCCTCATGAATAGCTGTACCTGCTGAGATCCGCACCTGTCCTTCACGTGTGCACCAAAGTGCAGCTTGATCCGACTTGAACCTGCTGACGGGGACAATGACGGGACAACGCTGGGGGTATGGAAAGGAGGACGGTAAGATATTGCAGACACTGTTTTCCTGCGTGGAGCCAATTAACAATTTAGCTGGAATATTTGCTCAGCCGAGCACAGTGCGTGTTTTCCTCAGACGTTAAAGACGGCTGTTAATGCGAGATTACCCCCACGCTTAAAGGGATAACCGCTTTCACCTTAACTGACATTCCAGGCGAATTTGCCTTGAGTTACCGAGAGGGGAAAAAAAAAATTATTTGTGCTGTGTCCAGTGTTTTTAAGCTAAGGTGCTCTGGACTGTGCTACATTGTCCTCATATCTCTGAGGCATTCAAATTTTGTTTATGCTTAGATGGTGCCACTCACCTTGTGTGACCCGGGAAAGATCCACTTGTTTAGACGTAGTTTTATTGCCGTTTTATTGGCAGGGGACACTCTAACAGATCTAGTCCAGATCATTGAGGTTGCAGAATTGTGTGTGCTGTAAATATGGGCGTTTGTTTTTGTTTACATGTATCTTTCCATAGGTCCTTCTGTATGGTGTAAAAACTACCCCGTTGCTGAGGGGAGCCGGCAATCCCCGATTGACATAGTCCCTAATGAGGCTTTACGTGACCGCAGTCTGGACCCTATAATCATAAATTATGACCAGTGTACCTCCATTAACATCTCCAACAATGGACACTCCGTAGTTGTGGAGTTCAATGACTCAGATGATCGTTCAGGTGAGAAAATAGTGTTTTGATATTTGTGTAGTTTTTTTTTTTTTTGGATTCACTTCAAATCTATTCTTCTCTCACGTTTCCCTGCTGTAGTGACAGGGGTTATGTGAGTTGAGGACATGCCCATATCTGTGTTAGATTATATAACTGCCTTGTAACTATAATCGCAGTTGAAGATAAACTTGATCTTGAGTCTGATTTGCGCTGCCAGTCACATGAGGGGAAATCTGTGCTAAAAGTTTACGTTCAATAATCCTTCCCTTGATTTTTAGAGGGTGCAAACCATGTGTTAAGCTGATTATTCTCACAGTTTGCAAGTAAATCTCTTATTATGCTGCAGGAAAGCGTAGCCAGCACGTAACTGCATGACTATCTGTCTGCTGGACAAGAAATATAATAATGTTGGATGATCTCAGTGTGATGATGACAGTATTTATCTTTGTCACTGGGTGGATCCATGTTAACCACCCTGACATTACCATGAATAATAAGCTCGGAAATGTAGGCTGTTTAGCTCTCATGGTTATCACAAAGCACAAAGCAGCTGTCATTGAAATATTTAATGAAACAAAAGACCTGCTGTTCAACTACAGTATCAACAACATTTCTCTGTAGTTCAAATGAGCTACACAAATCCTCTAAACCTGCTGTTTATTTGCCATAAATGTACATGTGGTTATATTGAGACTGGTACACACTGAGCAACCGCTATGAATAACTTAATTTATAGTGCTTGACATCATTTAAGACCAGTCATAACTGTACGTCATTTATGTTTTTCTTTCCTCAGGTAGAAATTAATTGTAGCTGTGCCAGGGTCAGGATTTACAACAATCTCTTACAACAGTTTTTTTTTTTTTTAATCATAATGTTCTTGTTTTTAAGATGGAAAAGATAAAGGTTTGCTCTGTTCTAGTCCTACATAGCTAACGTGACCTTGACTCGACTGATCTGTTTTGTCATAACAATGTCAGCCGCATCACAATGAATAACAATCATAAGACTAGTGAAGAAGTCCATATGCAGCTGTGGAGAGCACAGGCCCTTTAAAAAGTCTGCATGCTCTCCTCTTTTCTTTATGACATAGATTAGAGTTACTCTGTGCCCTGGTTGGCAAGTAAATCTGAAAAGCAAATTTAAAAATACCTTAATCTTTATTTTGCATAGGACTGGCTATTTGCATCTTAAGTTCCTGCCACCAAGGTCTGATAGATGTGAAAGGTGACAAGGTGGACTGCTCTCATATGTTAGATGTTAGATTCAACTCATTGTCATTGTGTGCACAAGGCACACAATGAAATGATCGATATCAGCGTTGACTGACATATTTGATGGTTGGAAGCCTGTTTGGTGTTTCCAGGTTGACCCATCATGTCAGTTGTGTGTGTGATGCTACACAAAGGATGCTCTGTGATGTGTTCTGAGTGAAAACAGTTTTTCTAATGCCCACATAGATATTTAAAATACATTTTTATTTTATTTTAATTATGGTTACAAGAAGTCATTTTAGGGCACCATGGAGAAGGTCAGAACTTGTGCTGTTTTATTGGCCTAGAGAAAGCACGTGATTGGGTGCCAAGAGAGGAACTGTGGTACTGCATGAGGAAGTCAGGAGTAGCAGAGAAGTATGTGAGGGTGGTGCTGGACATGTATGAGGACAGCGAGACAGTGGTGAGATGAATGATAGGAGTCACAGATGGGTTCAAGGTGGAGGTGGGATTACACATCATGCAGGAGTTTCTGTGGACTATGTTTGCAGATGATATTGTGATCTGTAGCAAGAGGAGGGAGCACATGGAAGAGGGTCTGGAGAGGTGGAGGTATCCTCTCGTGAGAAGTGGAATAAAAGTCAGTAGAAGCAAGACAGAATACATGTATGTGTGAATGAGAAGGAGACAGGTCAGGGCAGGAGTAGAGGAAGTGAGGGTAGATGACTTTAAATACCTGGGGTCAACCATCTAAAGCAATGGACAGTGCACAAGAGAGGTGAAGAAAGTGCAGGGAGTGCTGGGGCGGGGGTTGTGACAGAAGGATAGCAGCAAAAGTGAAAGGGAAGGTTTAAAAGATGGTAGTGAGACCTGGTATGATGTATGGTTTGGAAACAGTAGCGCTAACAAAAAGACAGGAGGCAGAGCTGAAGATGGCAGGGTTGAAAATGTTAAGATTTTCATTGGGAGTGACCAGAATAGACAAGATTAGAAATGTGCACATTAGAGGGACAGCTCAGGTTGAGCAGTTTGGAGACAAAGTTATAGAGGCAAGGTTGAGGTGGTTTGGACATATGCAGAGGAGGGATAGTGGATACATTCGACAAAGGATGTTGAATACGGAGCTGCCAGGCAGGAGGAAAATAGGAAGACCACAGAGAAGATTTATGGATGTAGTGAAGGAGGACATGCAGAGGATTGGTGTGACAGAGGAGCATGCTGGGGATAGGGTGAAATGGAGGCAGATGATCCCCTAAAAGGAGCAGCCAAAGGATGATTTTTGGGCATTAAACACTATAAGTCAAAGACCTTACAATATTGTAAAGAGAAACTCAACAATAAGGGGTATGGGGGAGTGCTTGTATACAAATGCCAACACTTCCTTTTTGTTTTTTTCCCCTACATCTCTCTGCATTTCCCACAGTGATCAAAGGAGGCCCTCTTGACAACCCCTACAGACTAAAACAATTCCACTTCCACTGGGGTGGAAAAGGATGTGAAGGCTCTGAACACACTGTTTCAGGAACTGGCTTTGCATCTGAGGTCAGTTTCCGGTGGATCAGAATACTGTACTATCTCACTATCTCATAGCCAAATGCATGATAATCACATTTTAATAGGGTGTGTATGGTGATAAAAATGTGGTAACGTATAGTATCTTGCAATGACACAAATTGAAACAACTGATGCCAGAAATTACAAGTACTGCATTTGTTTGTCACTATTTGGTGCAAACTTTCTTCATTATTTTTACTGCACAAAAACATTTCCTATGTCTGTTTGAATTACAGTCTACAAAAAAAAGATACATACTTGTGTGGAAAATACAGGCACACTTTTTTTTTTTATCAGCACACAGAAAAGACTGCAGCGTGGTATGCATGACTTAAATTAATTTTAGTCTTTTTCTTCTGTTTCCTCACCTCTAGCTTCATTTAGTTCACTGGAATGCTGTCAAGTACAAAACGTTTGGAGAGGCGTCAACTGCGCCCGATGGTCTCGCTGTCCTCGGCATCTTTCTAGAAGTAAGATGTTTCTCTTAAGTGCAGTCCCATCTTCCGTCCTCATGCCCCTTTCTCCTTTATTTTGTATTGATGTGAATGTTTGACGTCCGTTCTGAAGTGTGTGTTGAGTCGTGGCAACCTGCACACATGTGAAAGCAGAATGTGCTGTATGTAGTCTAGAAGCCTTTACTTATTCAGAGCTTTGTTGCATCTTAATTAAAATTGTGCAGCTCTTTCCGTATAGCATGGTAATCAGATGGAATGGAAAAAAACAAAACAAAACAAAAGAAAAGAAAACAAAAAAAAAAAAGAAAACAAAAAAAACATATATATATATATATATATATATATATATATATATATATATATATATATATATATATATATATATATATATATATATATATATATATATATATATATTTCATTTCATCTGATTACCACGCTATACAGAAAGGTATTAAAAATTCTAAATACAAAATTATGTGACAGTATTTTGTTTATTATCTAATGCAAATAATCATATGAAACCATAATAGTGCCTAAGTTATTAATATTTGAGAGCTTCTTATCTGGCACATGCATTTGTGTATAAAAATATATCCTTCTGTCATGTAAGACAGGTGATGACCACAGATGGCTCCACATGATAACGGATGTTCTGTACATGGTGAAGTATAAAGTGAGCAGCCTGCTCAGCTTATTTTATTGCATATAAAAATTATGTCCTACAAGTTCCATTATTGCAATATTATATAAGCTATATTGGCTTGTTTTTTCTGTTACAGGACAGCATCACAAATTTCAAGGGTTTCAACCCCAAGTGCCTCCTACCCAGCAAACTTCACTACTGGACCTACCTCGGATCACTAACCACACCTCCGCTACATGAAAGCGTCATCTGGATCGTCCTGAAGGAGCCAATCGAAGTGTCTGAAAAACAGGTGGGCGCTGCAACTTTGACCACTTTACAGACCCGGTTTCTAACTTAGGCAGTACAGTTTCTTGGTATTTGAGCTTCATGCAGCACTAGAAATACAGCTAGTTTCTTCATGTGAATTTGAATGATGGATTAAAGATACAGATTATGAATTTTGCAGGTTGATGTAAAACTCAGCAAGGAGTGATCATAAAATATTCCTTTAATTATTTTCCCTGGCTGAGGTGGAGAGGTGTGGTCACCTAATGTTTAGTTTCTCCTTCACTGTTGCAGGTGGGTCACTAACAGTAAATGAGTTTATACTCCACCATTGCTCTTATCTGTAGCAGATTTTGATTATTCCACATTATGCCATATAACCACTCAGAGGCAACGTTAAGCACCAGTTAGCAGTGGGTAACTGCTGGTTCAACCTCTATTTTACTAACCTAGAAACTATATAATCACTGCTTAAAAGGAAGAATATCAGTGTGATCTTTTCGCAAAATATTCAGTTCATAAATGAACATATTTGCATGTTTGCACATGTACACACACATACACACTCCAAAAAAAACAAACCAAAAAACAACATATTTGCTTAAATAGCACTGTAAAACTTTCAGAAATTGTGACCCAGATTAATCTGTGAGGCAGCGTGGCTTGAGGGATTGAAGCTCCAGTTGATCAGTCAGTTGTGTCATCCATGTTTCCTGACCTGCATAATGTTTGGCTATGCTCCACTGGGCTCCAAGGAGCAAATGTCTCCTTTGTTGTCAAACCAAAGTTCAGCATCACCGGATCAGGGATCTGTTCCTGATAGCAGGCCTAATGAACCCAGAGTCTTAACCTTAAGTAAGTTTATGGACACTGAGAATCTTAATTTTGTCAGGTTTGAGTAGTTGTCAGGGTGAAGGTGGGGCTTTCCTCTCCGTAGCATGTGCATAAATGCACAGTCTGACTTAGAATGCCTTATTTTAAAAGCCAGAGCAAACATGTGCATCATTCATGAGGGATGCCATGTTTGGGTGAACTTGTTTTTATCCACCCCTCTTAGGACAGAATTTAATCAGAAAGTTTAGGTCTGATAACTGCAGGATGTCGACGAGTTAAGCTGACTAACTGGATGTCTGCACACGCCTTCCAGGTCCCCCTGTGAGTCTGCCTTGTAGCCACTGCCGGCCAATCTCTGGATTATTCTGACTTTGTTGATCTTTTCTTTTCTCTAGTTGTCTGTTTTTTTTTTGTTTGTTTGTTTGTTTGTTTTTTTAATCTATAACTGTACATGAGGAATCATAAGTTTTATTGATGGCGGCACCTTGGGTGTTATGAACAATCTGTAAACCCATATCTGTAGCATAGCTGGGGGGTGAATGCAAGCCAGGCAAACTGGCCCCACAAACTCCATTCCTCAAGCCTTTGATCCCCTCCAGCTGATTATCCTGATGGATGACTGGATGGGTACAGGGCTTTAATTGAAAAATGCTTGCATGGAGACCCAGCAGAGAAAAGCCCTTATATAACAGGGAATTATTTTGTTTTTCATTTCACCACATAATTGTAGACATGAAGCGAGGAAGGACACACCAAACTCTGACTTGGTTTTGTGAGTATTTTTAAGTGTAGGAAGTCAAATTAGTTACAGAGTAACTGTGGTACTTTTCCTTATTTTATGGTGTATATAGCTAAAGCCTGATATGGCTATTTCATCTGTGCCATAGAGCTACATTTTTGTCCAAGACTGTTAAAACCTGTCAGTGAGTCTCAACTTTGCAATTTAAAACAAAGAAACAAAACAAAACAAAAAACACACTACAGGGGCATTCATTCTTTTTTGCTGTCACTACAGTATCAGAATGCCACTAAAAAAATGCACAATTTCCTGCTGTTTGAGTAATCGTTGCTGAAAACTGCCCAAATGTCATAGGCAATTGTTTTGTTGTCTTAAAGAAATCAGTTTTTGAATTATGGTCACAGCAGGAATAAGTGGGCTTGGAGATGGGAAGCCAAAATGCATTTGGCTTCCCATCTCCATTGTTGGCACTAACCCTCAGGTGACAGGACGGGTGGTGTTAATTAGTGGTCTTTTTAATGTTAAGTTATCACATTCTTTAACTTTTAGTATCTAATGTGGAGAAAGGGATGAGCAGTGAAAGTGTTTTTGTTTTTTTTAAAAATGAATGTCATTTCCAAAGTTTGTGTTTCCGTGTCTCTGATTGCAGCTGGGGATGTTCAGAATGCTTCTGTTCACTGGAGAGGAAGACGATCAGAGGCTGCGGATGGAAAACAACTTCAGGCCTCCCCAGCCTCTCAAAGGCAGGATAGTGCATTCCTCTAATTAATTGTGACCTCTGGAGATCTAAAGTCATAAATAACCAAAGCTGTTTTTAGACGAGAGTAAATGCATTAACACGAGTGTACTTTCACTTCATGATAGCTTATCCTGAGGGGTTTATGATTTTACTTAGCACAGAGGGGAAAAGCTGTAATAATTCTCATCTCTGTGAGAAGATTAAGGTGCACCTACCTACTGACCAGAAACTTTAATAGCAGAAGAGGGAATCAGTTCAGGGACAAATAAAAGGGATTTTGTTAAGAAGTAAAATAAAACCAGAATTTAAGGACAGTCAAATTTGGGGTCATTATTATTCCAAGCCGCAAGTTAAAGATTCATAGTTTGGATCTGTACTTGAACCACCGTACAAGGAAAGCAGGATGCCTTTTTACTCCCTTTATCATGTGTACTTGCTAAGTCCATATATCATTAGTCTGTTGCTGACTGCAGAGCCAAAGTCTTGAACTTCTTACAGATCGCCACTGATCCTCTGTTAATCAAGCCTATTGCAGGTGGATTCCCAGTCCTCACGGCTATAGATTCCTTCCAGTAGGATTAATGATATTTTTATCCAAACTGCTCAGTAGACCATGACCATGAGTGCATGAAATTCTCAGGCCGTTTACAACCCAAGAGACAGTCAAACCCCAACAGGGTAATTATTGAGGATTTATTAAACTCCAAGAGTCCAAACAAGGCCCCATTTAATATTTGAATCTTTTTTTTAAAAAAAATCAGAACATGCTAAATTCCATCTGCAGTGTCACATGTTTGTTACTGCTGTGCAGGATGTAATATTATCAGTTCACCTCTGAACTTGTAAGAGGATGAAAAAAACAAAACAAAAGATAAATAAACCAAAACATTTGTAGTCCTGTACATAAATACCTGATGGAGGTGAGTTATGGCAGCTTTGTGTAATACAAGTCATTTTTTAGTAAGGATGTAGTATAGTAACACTAAAAATAAAATGCAACTTAGCAATTTTTTTTTTAATGTGAAGAAACATTTAATGTAATTTATGGGAGGTTTAAATATTGCTGTAATTCAAATTTTCTCTGTTTGCTGAATAAAATAAAATTAAAATAACTTTTGCATTTTTATTTTTTTTTTTCACATCAACAGGATCTAAAAATTAGTAAACTGTTTAAAAACTTTGTGTACCAGATAATTTTCATTACTGAATCTTTTTTTCAGTCAAACGCTCAACATCATGGTCTTGCATTTTTAGTCTACAAAAGCTGTAGTTTCAAAAGAACAAACACAGCAGGTTGGTAACCAGAAAGTACAAGCAGACATTTGCATTAGTTAAATTGTGTTTTCACCTGAAAGCTGTGCTTACATTCACCCTTTGGGTTGCTGTAACCTTTTATCTGGTATCTAGCTGTAGGAGGAGTCATTGAAGCAAATGTTTAAACTCTCTCTCTCATTGATTAGAAGCAGAAATACAGAGTTCAAGGTAATTAGTAACTAGGTTGTGGAGAAGTGAGGAACATGGTAAATGTTTAACTGATCATAGTCCAAATGCGTTGACAATGTCTAAAAATGCACTGTTTTGAGTAATTGTATTTGATAAAACACAGGATATTACCAAAATTGTTAGAATCTCACGTGGAAGGGTCAAGAAACTATGAATTTGCAAAGATGTGTGAATGGCGAGGAACTTTAATAATGTCAGAAAACTGTAATATGTACCTTACCTATTTGTGTGTATCAGTACCTGACTGCAAAAATATAATACAAAAATACAGTGGCTTGCAAAAGTATTCATACCCCTTGAACTTTTCCATATTTTGTCACATTACAACCACAAACATAAATATATTTCAGTGGAATTTAATGTGAAAGACCAACACAAAATGGTATACAATTGTGAAGTGGAAGGAAAATTATACATGATTCAAAACATTTTTTACAAATAAACTGAAAAGTGCGGTGTGCAAAAGTATTCAGCCCCCTTTTCTCTGAGTGCAACCAATTGCATTCAGAAGTTGCCTGATGACAGCTAATGACTAAAAAGAGTCCACCTGTGTGTAATCTAATCTCAGTAAAAATACAGCTGGTTAAGAGAATATTGGGGAGTAAACAGCATCATGAACTCCAAAGAACACACCAGACGGGTCTGGAATAAGGTTGTGGAGAAGCACGGTGGCGTAGTGGTTAGCACTGCTGCCTCACAGTTAGAATACCATCTGGAAGGCCTGGGTTCGATTCCACCTTGGCCCAGGCCTCTCCCTCTCTCTGTGTGGAGTTTGCATGTTCTCCCCGTGCTTGCGTGGGTTTCCTCCGGGTACTCCGGTTTCCTCCCACATTCCAAAGACATGCACTTACTGGGGTTAGGTTAATTGGCTACTCTAAATTGCCCATAGGTGTGAATGTGAGTGTGAAAGGTTGTTCGTCTTTCTGTGTTGGCCCTGTGACAGGCCGGCAACCTGTTCAGGGTGTACCCTGCCTCTCGCCCTATGACAGCTGGGATAGGCTCCAGCCCCCCCGCGACCCTGACCAGGATAAGCGGAAGCGAATGGATGGATGGATGGATGAATTTTCAAGCAGGCTTAGGCTATAAAAAGATTTCCCAAGCTTTGATCATTGCTGTTCAATCCATTATCTGGAAATGGAAAGAGTATGGCACAACTGTAAACCTACCAAGACAAGGCCGTCCACCGAAACTTACAGGCCGAACAAGGAGAGCACTGATCAGAGATGCAGCCAAGAGGCCCATGGTGACTGGACGAAATGCAGAGATCCACAGCTCAGGTGGGGGAATCTGTCCACAGGACAACTATTAGACATGCACTGCACAAATGTGGTCTTTATGGAAGAGTGGCAAGAAGAAAGCCATTGTTAAAAGAAAACCATAAAAAGTCCCATTTGCAGTTTGCCAGAAGCCATGTTGGGGACACAGCAAACATGTGGAACAAGGTGTTTTGGTCAGATGAGACCAAAATTGAACTTTTTGGCCAAAATGCAAAATGCTACGTGTGGCGGAGAATTAACACTGCACATCACTCTGAACACACCATCCCCACTGTCAAATATGGTGGTGGCAGCATCATGCTCTGGGGCTGCTTCTCTTCAGCAGGGACAGGGAAGTTGGTTAGAGTTGATGGGAAGATGGATGGAGCCAAATACAGGGCAATCTTGGAAGAAAACCTGTTGGAGTCTGCAAAAGACTTGAGACTGGGGCGGAGGTTCACCTTCCAGCAGGACAACGACCCTAAACATAAAGCCAGGGCTACAATTGAATGGTTTAAAATAAAACATATTCATGTGTTCGAATGGCCCAGTCAAAGTCCAGACTTAAACCCAATCGAGAATTTGTGGCAAGCTCTGAAAACTGCTGTTCACAAACGCTCTCCATCTAACCTTCAGCTGTTTTGCAAAGAAGAATGGGCAAAGATTTCAGTCACTAGATGTGCAAAGCTGGTAGAGACACACCCTAAAAGATTTGCAGCTGTAATTGCAGCAAAAGGTGGTTCCACAAAGTATTGACTCAGGGGGGCTCAATACTTTTGCACACGACACTTTTCAGTTTTTTATTTGTAAAAAAATGTTTTGAATCATGTATAATTTTCTTTCGACTTCACAATTGTATACCATTTTGTGTTAGTCTTTCACATTAAATTCCAGTGAAATATATATTTATGTTTGTGGTTGTAATGTGACAAAATATGGAAAAGTTTAAGGGTTTTGAATACTTTTGCAAGCCACTGTACATCAAGATACCATCTCCAACAAGATAACAGACTGGGAGAAACCCCTGCGTTGTGATTTAATTTACTGATTGATTTCTTTTTTGACTGATCTGGAAATTGCAGCTTTGAAAAAAAAATTAATATAATTAAAAAACTTGAAGTTGGCACTATCCTTCAGGTACAAGCTTTATAGGGAACTCACAGAAATATTTGGAAATTAAAAATTTCTATTAAATGATATTGGAAGATATATATATATATATATATATATATATATATATATATATATATATATATATATATATATATATATATATATATATATGTATGTGTGTGTGCTGTTAGTTTTATATATTTTTATACCATATACTTCCGAATGAAAGAGATTAAAAAGTTCTCTGCAGTTGCACCAAATTGTGCATTTAAATTTGTGTTCTAAAGTATAAATTCATTATTTTTTAAAACTTTTATTTTTGTCTACAGCATGTGGCCACAATATTTGTCCAGCAGATGGCGGCATGGAGACCTGTTAACTAAAATCCAAAACCACGAACTGAGACTGAATTCTTGTCCTATTTATAAAGTTTTATTTAAATATCTGTTTATTTAAAAGTTTAATTATATTTTGTGAAATATTAAAACACTGAGTTTAGCAGATCAACATGATATGTCCTGGTAAAAAGAAAAATAACCCACTCTGAAATTTGTTTTTGCACGCTGGGCCCAATTTAACTAGAAAACTACAGAATGCAGTTTACTCATGCCCCAGTCACACTCTGTTTAGTCCATTCTTGCTCATGACATTTTTTTTTAGAAATCTGATCTATTTGTACCTTTGTGCTTGGTTTCATTTTTGTTCTGCTGCAACTTGTTTGTTCATTCTTAAACTTTCTACATTTATTTTCTTTCTCAGATTTATTTTATTCTCATTCATATTTTTAGTCATGCTTTAATTGACCTGTTGTGTATTCAGCTTGTTCATCTTCCTGCAGGTGGCAGCATCTGCTCTCATTTGTATCAAACCCAGTGACTACTGATTGGTTTTCATTGGACAAGAGAATATTGTTTAAAAAATAACAAAAAATAAACCATACAACTGTACAGTACATAGAAATTCAATAAAGTATGATAGACGATGACAGTACAGCAGCAACACATCTTACATCCAAGACTTTTTTTTTTTTTAAAGTAGGTTTATCAGGAACACTTGACCTTGGCTTTGCTGCACTTTGAGTCACTGTGTAGGTGTTCAAGAGGTTGCATTACCCCACCTGGTTTCATTTCCACCTGTTGTCTGTGGAAAATTCTGCCTTCCGGCTAATGAATTAAAAATGAGAGTAGGTGTATGAAGTATATCTGACACATATTCTCAAGTAATCCTTCAAAAATAGCATCAGTGAGCTTCATTGCAACTGAGAATACCTGAGCAGGCACATCATCTTCAGCCACAATCAATGTGCCATGTAATAAGATACTACAGTCAGACCTCAGAAATAGAGTCAGTCACATGTATTTTTAGCACCAGGATATCTACTTGCTTGTTGTAGTGATTTTTCCTCCAGACACAGCAAAATCTGAGCAACATTGTGAAATACAAACCTGTGGGACAAAAGGCACAAAAAGTTGCTGTTTAGGCAAAAGAAGAAACTAAGTTCTCCAGAGAATGGCGGGACAATCCGTGTATTTCTGGAGTAAGAATACAGAGAAATGTTTGAATACTATATATTATGTAGCCTTTGGGACCTCGTTGCTTTACATTTGTCACTATGCAGCAATATTGTTTTTTTGCCAAACGTATGTCTACACATACTGCTTTGATAAAAGTGGCAGTAGTACTAATAAAATGTACATGTGTTAAAACTAAAAGCACTTGTGGGAAAAAGGGGCCCTGCCAGGTTGCATGCTTGTTCTGTACTACATATAGTAAGTCTCCTCAGTTTTATTTATCAAGTGTTCCTCTTTAGGCATGAAAACATATTTATGAATCTATTTTTCATGGAGTTACAAACATGTCCACTCAGCTGGACACCAAGCATTTCATGTTTGAACCAGAGAAATATGTATTTAACAAACCAATAACATAAAATGATATTGCATCCTCAGATCAACTGTCACTACTGCTAGCACTGACTAATTCCGATCCTGTTAATTACATTCTAATAACAACTAAAAATAACAAAAACAACTTCCTATGACTGGCCAATAGGTGGCAGTGTATGGGATGACGCACAAACATCCACTGTGTTGGCTGATATGCAGCTATAACAACAAAACAGACGCAAGCATGAATGCATTATGCATGAATTGGTTCGTTCTATTCTGATATACACTATATTGCCAAATTTATTTGCCCATCTGCCTTCACATGCTAATGAACATTCTTAATCCTCAGGGTTTAATATGATGTTGTCCCACCCTTTGCAGCAATAACAGCTTCAACTCTTCTGGGAAGGCTTTCCGCAAGGTTTAGGAGTGTGTTTATGGGAATTTTTGACCATTCTTCCAGAAGCGCATTTGTGAGGTCAGACGCTGGTGTTGGACAGAAAGGTCTGGCTCACAGTCTCTAATCTAATTCATCCCAAAGGTGTTCTGTTGAGTTGAGATTAGAACTCTGTGCAGGTTGGTCAAGTTCTTCCACACCAAACTCGCTCATCCATGTCTTTATGGTCCTTGCTTTGTGCACTGGTGCGCAGTCATGTTGGAACAGGAAGGAGCCATCCCCAAACTGTTCCTACAAAGTTGGGAGCATGAAATTTTCCAAAATGTCTTGGTATGCTGAAGCATTAAGAGTTCCTTTCACTGGAACTAAGGGGTCGAGCCCAACTCCTGAAAAACAACCCCACACCATAATCCCCCCTCCACCAAACTTTACACTTGGCACAATGCAGTCAGACAAGTACTGTTCTCCTGTCTTGTCCATTGGATCGCCAGATGGAGAAACGTGATTCATGCTTGACACCACTGCATCCTACACTTTGCATTGCACTTGGTGATGTAAGACTTGAATGCAGCTGCTCAGACATGGAAACCCATTCCATGAAGCGCTCTACCACATGAAGGTTGGAGGTCTGTAGTGATAGACTCTGCAGAAAGCTGGCGACCTCTACGCGCTCTGCGCCTCAGCATCCACTGACCCCGCGCTGTGATTTTACATGGCCTGCCGCTTCGTGGCTGAGTTGTTGTTGTTGTCAGGCACAAGTATGGGATCAAGAATGGCCCCGAGTTTTGCCTCCTTATACGTAGGTTTTTCCGAAAAAAAACTATGTCTTTGACAGTGCTGTCAATTTGTTTGTATCTTTGATATCTTATCGGAGCAGGTACATTGATGATATTTTCTTTGTATGGTCTGGATCTGTAACCCAACTGTCTGAGTTTTTTGCCTTTATCAACAACAATTCTTACAATCTTAAGTTCACTATGGAATATGATGCTCATTCGATACATTTTTTGGACATTAGTCTTTTCAGGAGTGGCAACCTACTCGAAACTGATTTATTTCGCAAGAGTACAGATAAGAATACAATCCTGCATGGATTATCCTTTCATCCTCCGGTCTTAAAAAAGAGCTTACCTGTGTCTCAATTTAATCGTATTCGTCGCATTTGCAGTTCTAATGAAAAGTTTCACATACAATCTGACATTTTAGAAAATCATTTTAAAGCACGTCAATATAAACATGCGTGGATTACTGAAGCACGTGCCCATTTTTCTCATTTGTCGCAACTTGACTGTTTATATTCTACCAAAAATAAAAAGGTAAGCAGTAGTATTAATTGCATTATTCCGTATTCCCCTTATTCGACCGAGTCAAAAAATATCATACACAAACATTGGCACATTATTAGTTCTGATCCTTCTCTTAAATCTCTACATTCGTTGCCTAGATTCGTTTACAAGCGACCTCCCAATCTCAGAAATTATCTGGTCAAATCTTATCTTCCTAGCCCTAAGATTGAACATGACCGCACTGATAGACCATTTGGTAATTACCGGTGCGGACACTGCACTCAGTGTAATTTTACACGTCATATGACCACCTTCCGTCATCCCCGGTCAGGTAAGCTCTTTATTATAAAGAGTAACACTAGATGCGAAACTAATAATGTGATTTATATGTTGAAATGTCCGTGTGGTCTGGCGTATGTCGGCAAAACCACGCGACCACTGAAAACTCGTATATCAGAGCATCGGTCTAATATCCGCAATCATAACACTAAAAGTTCTGTATTATTGCATTTCACACAGGCCGCACATAGCGTTTCTTCTTTGCAGTTTTTTGGCATAGAATCTGTCACTTTATCACCACGCGGAGGTGACATTAATTCCGTCTTACTGAAAAGAGAAGCTTATTGGATATTCACACTCAGTACCCTTTCTCCACTTGGACTGAATGAAGAATTTGATTTCTCTAATTACCCTCTTGGTCAGTTGCCACCTCTGGTACATATGGGCTAGTGTAATATTTTCTATCTTTGTGTCGGAAATTTGACTGTTGTTTCCAGTTTGATTTTAGACGATGTTTAACAATAACATGTGTATATATGACACTGTACTGGGGAACCTTTGTTGTTTGTGGATCGTAGATGAATTTTTAGTGTATACTTTAATGGTTTATTGTGTACTTTTATTGATTTGTGTTTTTCTTTCCCTCATTCTTATATTGTGATGAGGATTGTTGTAACGGTGTATTCTTAGATGTTTTCAGGTATGCTACACTGATGTGAGGTTTTAAAAATGGTTTTTCCTATTTGTTTCTTATTCATGTGATAGACTAGTTTGGTACATCCATGATTTCAAGTGTTCTTTGTCCTATTTTTTCTCGGACATTGTATGGCACCTGTCACTCAATTTCTTGGTGACGGGTGGGTATTTAAACAGGTGTAGCATTACTTTGTTAAGTCTGAAGAAGGGCATTCCAGCCCCAAACGTCACTTCTTTTAAATACTGATGGATTAAAATTTCTCAAGGAGCTTTTTGGTGTGCGGACCTCCTCCTTTTTCATTGAGTTGTTGTTGTTCCCAGTCGCTTCTTCTTCTTCTGTTAGAATACCACTAACAGCTGACTGTGGAATATTTAGTTGTGAGGAAATTTCACAACTGGACTTGTTGCACAGGTGGCATCCTATCACGGTACCATGCTGGAATTCACTGAGTTCCTGAGAGCGACCCATTCTTTCATCAGTGTTTGTAGAAGCCGTCTGCATGCTTAGGTGCTTGGTTTTATACACCTGTGGCCATGGAAGTGATTGGAACACCTGAATTCAGTGATTTGGATGGGTGAGTGAGTACTTTCAGCAATATAATGTAGCTTATGGCCATTCCACCCCAGGGACCTCTGATCTGGTCTTAACCCCTTTGGTCACGATACAGGGAAAAAAAGTTCATCTTCTGACTGCATAAAATGAATGTCAGAAAATGAACGTTACAGAACAACAAATAACTATTGAAAGTGATGCACACAATTGTGTACCCGAAGTAATAAACTCAGAAAATAAGCAGGTTTATATGGAGGCTTGTTTCCACCACTAAAATTTTTTTCTTTCCACAAGTGAAAATTTTTATTTTTTTTTTATCACCCATAAGTCAAAAATGTAAGTTATTATTTCAAAATTTTGACTCAATAACTCAAACTTTTATGTTTTTTGTCAATTATTTTAGTTGATCAGTTATTTTCCCAACATTTTGAGTGTCAGATCAACTCTAACCCCCAAATGCTAGCCCTAACCCTAATTTCAAGTTATTAAGTCAAAGTTTCAAGACAATAACCCCAAATTTTGACTTGCAAAATAACATTTTCTTGCTGTGGTGGAAACAAGCTTCCACAGTTTTGGGCCTGGTTATTACTTGGGTGGGAGACCCCCTGAGGATATCAGATTCTGGTTAATTAGCACAGTCACCTCCCAGCATGAAGGGTCCTGGTTTGATCCCGGACCAGCTTTTTGTGCGGAGTTTACATGCTCTCCAGTTTCCTCGCAAAGGCATGTATGTTAGGGTAATGGATGTGTGGTAGATATAGTGTATAGAATAAAGTGCTTTATGAGTGTGCAGTTAAATGTGGCCTTCTGTCTAAAGTGCTTTCAGTGCTATAAAAAAAGCAAGTACATTATGCATTTGGTTTAATGATTTGGCTGCTGTAACACAAGAATTTCTCAAATTTTGGGGTAAATAAAGTATATCTTATGTAATCTTACACACTAGATTATTTAGTCTGCATTAACTGATTATTCTCAGACATGCATGAATACTCATTATATGTTGGAGAAACATTTTTTTATATACAGTTATGTTAATCTATAGCTATACACTATATTTTTATAAGCTCACAAGAGAATATATAAAGTAACAAGCTGCTAGTTCAAGAAGTATAAAAAAAGTATAAAGAGTGCAGTACATCCACTGCGTACAATGAAACATTAAAATGGAAATCCTTAAGTACAAATGAATGAATGTGTATATAATGAATATAACAACTGAAGTATTGCACAGCAGTTTGAGAGAAGTAGGCAGAGAATCAGGGATAAACAGAGGATGTTATCATTTTGCATAATTGCAAGTGAAGGATGGAGTGTTTTTGGAGCCTGGCCCACATCAGGGAGTAAAGGCATCTGCTGCTTTGGTTTCAATCTATTTTGTTTTTTTTGTGACATTTTCTTTTTAAACTCTCACCTTCTCTAATTCTAAATTGCTATAGAACCCTTTTAAAATGAACCAGTCTGGTTTCACTGTTACACAGCAGAATTATGATGTAAACAGATTCAGTCTGTAAACCCAACATGTACCCCGTCCAAACCAAACTACTACAGTAGATCTAACCTTCTAAGCTTCTCTCTAACCTTATTTTTATGATGCACACTGAGTCACTTCTTGTGAGCAAACCGAGAAACCACCTAAATCACTTAAAGGACAATGTCTCTATCTGGCAATCAGGGGACACGTTCATGGTGCAGTTGCCATGGATACAAACAGCACATGTAGCACAACACAAATGCTTGGCCAGCTTATATCTCCCCTACTTGTCTATGAGCCAGTGATCCATCGCTGTCACCCTGTCAGAAAATAAAACCATACTACAAATATATCTAACGCTTCGTTCCCCTTATGACCCCACCCCCACCCCGTCCACCTCCTGGTGACACGTGAGTGTTTCTGTGTTTAGCTTTATTTAGCTGTGTGTTATCTGGGATTATTTTTGCGGGGACACTCAGTGATTTCCAGCTTATTCCATCCAAACCAGCCGCACACAACACCTGTCTTTCCCAGATACTAATATTTGGCCTACACCTATTCCGGTTCAGGGTCACAGCTATAACAACTTGCCAAACAATATACACGTTTAATGGGTTGTGGATACACACCAAAAACACTGAGGCTGTCGGGCAGTGGCCTTGGTTCACTGAGTGCGTTATAAATCACAGCAGGAGAAGAGATGATGTTCACTCTCCTGGTCACACTGTTGGTGGTCTGTTAAAGAAAACAGAGCTTTGCTGCCAGGGGGAGAGGTCAAGTAATGTAATTCAATACTTGGCTGTCAACTTATATGCCATCTTCAGAAAATATCGTTTAGTTTCCTCATAACTTGGTTAATCAGTATACCTAAGTTGACTCAGAAACACATTTTCATCATGTGAGATGGCGGGTCATGGTGTGACTGAGTGACAGTCACACTCTGACCCCAGTCTGACATCTGATCTTGGCAGTGTGGGGTTACCCATGGTGGAGCCACGACAAATTCTGAGTGGGCAACAGACACCTACATGCTCTTCAGGGAACTGACTTCACTCAGTATCCCTTAGTAAAGCCCCTTTCATCAGTGTAAGACCCAGTGTTTGCTGAGAGAGTCTATAGCAACATGTACAGTCACAGCTGCATCAGAGCTTGGTCAGCCTTTATTAATTTCATACACGTCTGTTTAAAATCAATGTCAGGGACATTTGGCTGGCTGAGTACATATATAAAACCAGTACACTTAAGGATCAGAGATTTACATCCAGAGATATTTTAGTCATGGAGTTGTTATAAGTTGCCAGAAAATTTAATAAACATGAGTAAAAAATTAGCTAGAGAGCTTTTTGGTTTATGAGGTAGAATTACAAATGGACCACACCATTTTCCAGTGGTTTTACAGGATAGATTGTGGTTTATACATTCACCTAACAAGCAAAAGCTCCCCAGTTCAGTTCCAGTAGGAGACAGACATCCCTTGGGGTTTGTGTCAGGAAGGGCATCCGGTGTAAAAATCTGCCAAATCAAATATGTGGTGCTATCTGGTGTGGCTACTCCTTATGAATAAGGGAGCATCTGAAAGTAGCTCTAATTGTCATGTATTGCTTTGAGACCCTGATGGAGACACTAAAATTTAAAACAAGGACCCAGAATTCAAATAATTGACTGTCAGACATCATCAAGTGTGCTCCTGATGGGTAGTTGTGGCTCAGCTGCTAAAGTGGGTTGTTCACTAATCCCAGGGTTTGTTGTTGGTTTGATCAGCTAACTCGACAAGCTGAAGTGTCCTCGGAGGTTGAATCCGAGGTTGCTTCCGATTGCAGCTGAGCTACACTGTAAAATACTTTGTGTTAAAATCACAAGATTAAAAACCTTTTCTAATATCTCCACAACCAGCATCATATCCTGTCACCTGTTAAGCTTGTGGACACACGCAGGAGGCTATGTAACTCCACCCTTTTGGCCTGGGAGGCCTTTTATCTCCTTACTGAAAACAAAGATAACCCTGTAAATTAAGATGATCTTTTGATTAACTGATTACCATTTAATGTAAAGTGTTATTTTGTCACTTGAATGCGTATTTTTATTGTTTCATAATAGATTCCTGTATTGTTACCTCTACAGACCATGGCTATACCAGGATGGTGGATGCATTAGTGATGTAAGTTGATACTGTGATTTGTCCTTATTACCATGGATAGTGACCACTGACCACTGAATGTTGCCATTCCTAGAGTGAGCTTTTGTGACATTGCAGACAATGTTAAAATACTGAAATGTGGCAGAAAGGGGGGCGGGGGGGGGGCATAGCCAAAATTGGACACAGACTCAGACAAATTGAATTAACATGAGGGCCATCTTTCCTAACAGAGCTTGTATCTCTGGTGAATTAATGATGAACAAAGTCAAATGTGCAGTGTCATACAATGAATTTGAATCCAGGTGAATCCAAACTTTATTTAATATATTTTCCCGACAGCTCCAATAAAAAGCAGTCAGATAACCTAACTGGTCTGACTGGGATAGACCCATGTGATCATCCCTCTGTCAGTTTCTCTGGATTGTCTCCAAAAACAATACAGGCCCTGAGCCAGTTTCATCCCTGCCACATCTGCTATCTGCTGCAACTCCCACAACCCACAACCACTGACACATTCAAGTCAGAGGGGTCAGTCATGCACCCAGGAGCATCACAAGTTTCCAAGATTCCACCCCCCCACCCCCAAGTCCTCTGGGTCAAAAATAGTCCCTGTTAGCCTTTTATAAATCTGAGTGTGTCTATAAAAAGCATTTGGCTGACCAGAAACCTCGGCTGAAGCGACATAACCCTATCTTTAGCTTTATTTATGTCCTGGTGTTGACAGTGCCACTTGCAAAGCTTTCCAGTCACTGTTCAATAGGTCACATGTGTGCCAGGACCTGGGTCTGATGTTGGAAAGCACCGCCGAGTGAAAAGGGTAATCAGAAAGCCCACAGCACTGGGCAGCCTGCATCCCTTACAGAAACAAGCTGCCTAACAGCTGCTGAGTTAACGGCTTGATGATTCTTGCCCTCGGATTCTTTCCATCTACTTAGTGTTTATGGAGCTCTCTTCTGATGTCAGATAAGCATGTCCACTATTGTGAAATGAGGATTTGCACGTTTACAGCAGTCACACGACAAGAACTATTGTAAAAATAGAAAGCCCCATTAACTGTGGCTTTATTACACCATCGTAAATCACTTTCCGCTGTCTTTTGCTGAACTCCGTTATTTATACTTATGCTTTGTCCTTTTGAAAATCATATTATTCAGGGGCTCCAAAAAGCAGTCAGGATCATCAGAAAACTTCGTGAAACGTAAAGAAAAGATGGAACACAGATCAAAACATATTGCAAATTTTAAACAGGCTAGATGAGGCATTCAATGTATTTCACTGTCTTTCTTTATCACCTGAGCGTGTGTATGTTTTTAAATGTGAGTGTGTGTCCGTGTGTGCAGGATGTATTTGTTGGAAACATGATTATGAGTGCTTTTAGAGTTCCTTGGTCAATTCAAATAGTAAAAGCTATAAGACACTGAACCCTCACCCTAATATTTCTACTAACTTCCTGAATAAACTTGTCATTTGGACACACCTATCTGTATGGATATGTATAAAGTGACTGGTCAAAGATCAGTGCTACACAGTATTTAAATATTAATAAATGTGATGCAGCCATCTTAGCTGCTACAAGATGGTTTAGATTATATCTGCTAAGAGTCAAACTCTTTCGGGAGATCAGTCAGTCCTGTGCACTTCACATTAAAGGAGAAGAACAAAGTGTCTTCAAGACCTCCAGTGGAAAAACTGAGTGTGTTACTACTCCTCTTCAACCTTTTCTCTCCTTTCTCGCCTTCTAACTCCTCTCTCGTGTTTCGTCGAGAATAGTTCAGAGCAGAGTTTGCCCACACAAAGACAGTAGGTCTCATCCCACTCAAGCTTCAGTTCATGACTGATGGCCACATTCACTGTGAACAAAGATGGTGTAGGTGGACTGTGTATGTGTGTCTGCCTTTATGTCTGCGTCTGCGAGATTGTAGCACCGTTATGCCAAAGTCTTAGACCTTTCCAAATGTTAGGGCAGCAATGTGAGTGTCTACTGCTCTTCTCGTGCCTCTATTAAATTATTATTTCTACTGTAGAGCAAATAGGCGGACATTATTTCTATTTATAATCCCTTATTGAACCTTGCATTTATCTATGTTGAGTCTGAGGACAGCAATCATGCAAATGTCTGTGCCAAGATGGAGATGTGTCAGTGCTTGTGGATGATACGTGTGGGATGAGTGAGTCTGAGAGGAATGAATTATTGGGACATGTTCATGTAAGTAATAGATAGATATAAAACAAAAAAATTATGTGTAATTCTTCATCTGTAATCATAATCATTTCATCATTAAAAGTTAACTGTAAATCTCAAATTTTACATCAAGTTAAAAGCTATAAGAAACTGAACACTCACTCTAATATTTCTACTAATTTCTATTCATGAATAAACTTGTCCCTAGGACATACAAAGCGACTGGTCAAAGATCAGTGCTACACAATATGATGCAGCCGTCTTAGCTGCGACAAGATGGTTCAGATTATATCTGCTAAGAGTCAAACTCTGTCTATCATATCTAATTTTGTGATATGATAGAAAGATCCAGGACAGCAAATAGATTATTTTGTAAAACTGAGTAATTTTGAGCAATGGTGTCACTGATAGATATTCAAATCATTTCCTGGATTGTAAAATAAATTGTAAAAATACAAAATTGTAAGTAAAAGGTATACGTTCAAAGTTTTACTCAAGTACACATACACCAGATTTAGGAATGGAATGTGAGTGAGGGATGGAAGTAATATGTGTATGTATTGACTAATAATTTATGTTATGTATTGAGTATTACAGTATAACATCTGTATGCAGAATAGTCCTAATGACTATGGCTATTACTGACAGATCAATAAACAAGCTGCAATTTAGTTGCTGATTTTAGGTGGATTCAATTTTAATTCCAGTATATGGAATGATATGGAATTTTATGGAATCACATATTGGCATGTAATATACTGATGGGCATGTACTCGGTAATAGTAACATGTAAATAAAAGTATGCATATATAAGACTGATTAAGACTGAGTACTTCAACCTCATGAATGTTGCTAAACATTAAGCATCAAATTCACTTAACATACAGTTTGTAACGCTGTACATTTTTGGTCGAGTGTGGAAAAGCAAACCAAAGGCGGAGCAGCACAGTGATGCAGTGGTTAGCACTGTTACCTCACAGCAAGAAGCTCGTGGATTCTGTTCCAGCAGCCAGACGGGGCTCATTTGTGTGGAATTTGCCTCTTCTTCCTGTACCTGTGTTGGTTCTTTCCAGGCGTTCCCGCTTCCTCCCAGAATCCAAAGACGTACGTGTTAGGTTAATTTTGATTCCAAATTATTGATATGAGTGTGAATGTCTGTCTGTGTCTGTGTGTTAGCCTTGCAATAGACTGGCGACCTGTCCAGAGTGTACCCCTGAGACACCTGTCCTTTCACCCTATGACAGCTGGGAAAGGCTCCAGCCCCCCCTTGGAAAAACAAAGGCCTTTATTGTTACCATAAAAAACAGGTTACTGGATATTAATAGAGAAGAATTAAGGAAGACCATGGAAAGAAAGATCATTTGGGGTTTCCTTTCTTTCTTTTTCTCAGGCTCATTAATTGTCCTAAAATATTCAAATATTTCTCACTGTTCTCTCACTATTCTAATAAATCTTTTACCAGGAGCTTCTGGATATTATTTCATAGAGCATCCCATGTCCCAATCCTTCAGATAAACCTTTTGTGTCCACTCTTTGCTCTTCAAATGTACAGCACAATTTACACTGTGACTCCACCTTAGTTTTAAAAGTCTTATACACAGTAATGGCATATAAAATGAATGAATATGTAATCTGCTTTTCTGTTGTTGGGGAGTTTGATGAATTGTGTTTGACTTAATGAGTTAAATTCAAATCCTTCCAGTGCATTATTGTATTTTCTTGGTATTAAAATAAAAAAAAAAAAAAAAAAAGCCATTGTTGCCCAAGTACACAGTAAGCCTGTGTGATATTTCTTTACTAACTAGAACACAGCGATCCTGTCCTGCTGTTGTAAACACTCACTTGTGCTTTAATCTGGGGCTGAAAATAGCCCCAACATGTGCCTTTTTTTAACATTTGCTAGAAAGTTCCAGCTGTTTAAGGACATTACTGAGGCTCCTTAAATATGAAAACAAATACTGGGGCTTGGGGTTAAAAGGCACAGGAGCGCAGGCAAGTCGGAAAATATGCGGCTGACTCAGACACTGTTTTTTGATCTTTTTGTTTTTTTTTTTATTTATTTATAGATTTGCAAAATATTATCAGCTTTTGTCCTTTAAGCATCTTCAAGTTTATAACTCTACACACAGGATTGCTGAAGCAGAATATAATCACCTCTGTTAACATGCTCTATCAGTTATCTGAAAAGGATTTCTGCCGATACAGTTAACATGATGCTGCCAATGGATGCAATGCTGGTATCACAGCAAATGGAAATGCAAATAAAGAGAATATTGAAGGAATAAAATGAAACAAATCAGACCGACCAAACACTGTGTGTTCAAGCAATGCATAACCAGTGATCATACAGTTTCTTTACTGTAGACCACCTCTAAAGGCTTTCAAAATCAAACCCCACATATCCGAGAGCACAGGCAACACTTCCACTGTCTGTGCTATTGATTTTGTACTGTTCATGTGTGTACTGCAGCTGTTTCTTGGAAAAAAAAAATTGATGATTTTCAGCTTCCTGCCTTGATAAACTGAAATGTAAGAGTGATTGCAGTCTGAAATGCCATAAATAGCAGGAGTGACGCACATACTCTGTCAAATGTCTGTTTCATGTGACAAGCAACTTAAACTGTTTTCCTGTTCAGAACATCAAATTACCGCATGAATGGATAAAAGAAAACAGAGCCCAGTACTTTCTCCCATTGGGCTTTTTTGTAAACATTTCAATCCTCATTTAAAAACAAACAAACAAACAAGAAAAACCTTTTATCGTCTTTATTTGGAGGTTACAGCACTGTCAACATTATGATATTTATATATAGTATAAATGGACCAGGCAACCTTGCTAGACTTCAACGAGAATGACAGTGAGATAAGAACCTGTTCAACCTTCAGCTAAACAAGTATTAAAGCGCAAGTCCAGTGTTAATGTTCATGCTAAGTAAAAGTGTGTATGTATTTTTAAAAATGCATAGGCTCATATTTGAAATATCCAGTGTCAACATTATACACAACAAATGAAGGGAACATTTGGGCAATCTTAAGTTTGATTTTTACTGTGATGTTGAATTCAGGCCTCTAAGGTTCGATGACTGGGGCTTCTATTGACCAATAAACTTCACAATGTACTGCATATCAGGAAAGATTTTCAGCTTAAACTTGGATTATTTTTACTGATTGTTTTAACAAATTACTGGAAATGCCAAACAGCAATGTGCTGCTTTTTGTGAATACAGCTAAATTCTGTAAATTCTGATGCATAATGCAGCATGGAGTGATGGAGTCCCAGATCAAATGGTGTTATTTTACAGATACTGATCTACAGTATTTAGAGTAGTAGGAGGCTTGAAACAGGGTCATTAAAATAACTATAATTACGAATAAACAGCTGACAGCAACACAGTTGTTTATTTATTCATGGTTAAAAAAACTGCTGCTGTGGATTAGCATAAGTAAGCCATAAAGTAACAGTTTGATGCTGGCAAATGTAGCTGCTGGTATTACTGTAATTTAAGAGGGAAATTAGTTATGGTAGCATTTTACTGTTGTAGCTTGTAGAGGAGTGTGATGAATGATCATTGAGCAGCAAGGCTACAGTTATTGCAGACAAAGGCAGGAGAGCGACTTTTTTACTTTACTTACCAAACATTTAATTTACAGAGCTAAACATGGCAGATCTATTGAGCACTTGTGACCAGCAGCAACCCCATAATTAGGTAGTGGCAGCCCTTTATACCCTACTGCTGATGAGCCACGCTTTGCTCATAACATGTCAGCTGTGTCTCCATGCATTCCAAAAGGAAATTAAGCTATGCAACAATTTTGTATATTAAAACTGTCGCCAGCACCACCCACAAATACTATATTTACATTAAAACCATATAAACCCACAAGCCCCAGATAAACACCTATAAACCCCAAGCAACTCTCCTACACAATTTTATCCCTGGCTTTTCACAGAAGTTTTAAATTGTGTTCAGACCCCAGGGGACACATTTTCCCAACCATCCTGGAGAAAACAAAGGAGAAAACAGGTGAGTGATCGCTACAACATGAATGCACTTGCAGTAAAATCAGCACTCTTATTCACACACACAAAATGCACAAATATATTTACATATACATGCACATTTTTTCTTAACTGCATAAGAATCAGTTACATTTGTGGTTAACATTGTCTCTTTATCTTACAACATCTATTCACAAAAAACTGCTCAAGTGTCTGGAAGACAGTCACACAAATCATTAAAAAGTTAAGGTAAGTTTAAGCTTGCAATGTGCAAATATTTTTCCTGGATTCAAGTGCAGAGCGCTAACTAAAGCTTATATGTGCCCAGAAAAGTGTCTGTTATTACCTGAAACAAAATACAGTTTATTCCAAACCAGTAATGGAACACTTCTTTGTTCCAAAGTGTAGCTAATGTTTCCAATTATGTATATACACCACTGCATAGTCCCTGATGTACCCCAACCACCCCATCCTTAATGTCCAAATATCAAACCAGACAGAAATGCATCATAAGCTAGAAAATAGTCATATAAACAGCATCAAATGTGCAAAAAATGACAAAATTCTGCCTCGCAATTGTAAATGGAAAATGTAGCAAAAAGTGCTCTATCAACATGTACATATCATAGAAAAAAATGCAAAATTTCTATCTAAGCTCTCTAGCTTATATGGAAATATCGCATTGTAGAAACAGGAAATGCACTGCAAATTCTCCCATAACTACAGTACTTAAGTAATTGTATTTATTTACATTCCACCACTGCAGGAGCAGAGCTGTAGAAAACAGGATTAAAAGTTTCTCACGCTGCCCAGTGACAGTGTTATGTGAAACAAGACAGCCTTGCAACCTCTTACAGTCACAGGTCAGCTCCACTCAACCCAATTTGAAAGGTGAAGGAAGGCTGGAACATGCAGTCCCATTTCTTAAAGCTCTGCAGTGAGTCCCAAAGCTTTGGCCAAAACAGCTGTTAAAGTGGGGTTTCCATAAAAGTGGACAGCTAGAGCACATCGGTCAGAATGATGCTACATAACACACCAATGAGTTGTGCCACTGTTATTCAGTACAATTCTTTTTAGTGAATCAATTCACTGTGCAAATGGAAAACGCTAACAGCCACTAACCTTTCTCAACTGCCCCTTAATTGCAGGCAGTTTATATGGTCAAACATAATTAGCTGAAAGAGCATGAAGACGCTGACACAACCGGCTGCAAGTTTTTCCCACACTCTGCAGACCATTTATTGCCACTGCCACTTTTATTGAAGTCATTTTGAAGGGAGAAAATCAATGTTTTTGACACTGAGTTTCTCTTAGAACAGTGCACAGTGCCAGCAGGATGCAGATGATGAACATGCTCCTTTTCCACATTGGTGGCAGTTTTTATTCCAGAGATATTTAAATGCAAGACTGTATGCTCTGAATCTAATCAGTGGTGTGGATGATTTTTTTTAAGGTGTTTGCTTCCAGGTGAAATACAATCATACAGCAATAAAAATTCAAATGAGTACTTTATATGAATCAGATCTCCACACTTCAGCAATATGCATGGAGATGTCACGAATCACTCAGATAAGCAAAGAACTGGTGTCTTTTCCCACAGCCTCAGAGTATATCTGTATCACGACAAATACAAACTGGATTTCATGCCTAAATCTTCTCAAATCCACAGAAAACAGTGATGCTTAAATTGATTAAATGTGCATCAGATAAGGGAATTTAAAGCTTACAGAATGGAAAATAGAGGATTTCTTGTTATTTGACCTTTAATTTAATTATTTGAACTTTGTTTTAATGCCATGTCTCTGCCTAAGGGGGATGGCATTAAAACAAAGAACATGTGAAGTAAAAAATATGTACCTACTTCCTGAGTCCCACTCCATCTCTGCTCCAGTTAACCATGGTGTGTCTCAAGGTTCTGTGCTTAGACCCCTTCTCTTCAACATCTACATGCTCCCCCTTGGTCAGATCATCCACGACCATGATCTCTGCTTCCATTCCTATGCTGATGATACACAACTTTATCTCAGTACCAAACCCTCCTCCCAGTTCCCCCACAATCACTTGTCAGCTGTTTGGATGAAATCAAAACCTGGATGTCATTTAATTTACTCAAGCTCAACAATAATAAAACAGAGGTCTTGGTTGTGGCCCCCAAAGCCCTATTCTGGAAGTTTGTACATCTACTCTTTGACATAGATGGTTCCTCCATCTCACCATCACCAGAACTTTAAATCCTGGGTGTCATTCTAGACTCAGCACTTTCATTCCAGACTCATATCAAATCTGTCAAAAAAACCCAATTTTTTTCCTACCTAATGAATATCTCTAGACTTCAGCCTTTAGTCACTGACTCTGTAGCAGAGACCCTCATCCATGTCTGTGTTACCACCCGGCTAGACTACTGTAATGGGGTGCTGTTTGGGATCTTCAGCAAAGCCCTGGACCTGCTCCGGTATGTCTAGAACTCAGCTGCCAGGCTTTTAAATGCACTAAGCTCTGGCAACATATCACCCCCACCCTTATTAATCTCCACTGACTCCCAGTAAAGTCACACATTACCTACAAGATCTTTTTTCCCACTTATAAATCCCTGGCCCCTCAGTATTTGTCCAACCTCCATCACCCATACAAACAATCTCGGACACTTCGGTCCTCAGCTGTGGGTCTGCTCTCTGTTCCTCGCACCAACCTCTATATCTCCAGAGCCCAGAGCCTTCAGTGTGGCAGCCCCCACCCTCTGGAACTGTCTCCCTTCTAAGCTTCTCAATGCTCCCTCACTGGACTCTTTTAAGAAATGTCTGTAAACTCACCTGTTCAGAACGGCCTTTAATCTCTAGTTTATTTATTTAATTTCTTTGGTTTTTTTTTGCTTATTTACTTTTGTTTAGTTACATTCTTTGTACAGCGTCCTTGGGTTTCTTGAAAGGCACTATATAAATCTAAGTTATTATTATTAGTAGTAGTAGTAAAATTGCTGGTTTCTGCTAAGATGGTCATTTTGTCCACACTGGAATATCACTCTTAAACACAGTGGACACTGTTGCAACTGCTGGGCAAAAGTTATGTTGTGTTACTTTGAATTGTTGCATTCTTAGTCAGTTAATGAAATGGAATATTTTGTGTGGCTTTGGTACATAGACCCATACTGCATACAGTATATAAAGCTGAACTTGGACATTTGCGTTTCAGTTGCTAGTTTCAAGCACTACTACAATATCATGTTAACTTGTAAATTATTATGAAATGTAGATTATAATAGACATCAGCTAACGGAGGTTATGGCTAACGGTGTTGCAGGAATAGTTCGACTTGGGCTCATGTTTATCTCTCCTCATAAAGAGAATAATCTCTCATGAGATGCTATACTGAGAAAAATAGAGGACTCTTAAACACCTAAATCCGCCATTAGATTTTCGTCCAGTTTGTTGGTCATGCTGCTGAGAATTAGCCAAAACTGTAAAACTGTGGGAGAGAAGCTAAAATAATGAGCTGAAAGATTTCTAAATAATATGTCATCCTCAGGCTAACTCCAAAGGAGATTTTTTTTGGTAGCCTATATGTAAAACATTCACTATAGATGCCTCCATTCTTCAGCAAGAGTAAAAAAATATTGCTTATATAGACAGGGGAAGAGCTATGCATGATGATTTGAAGCAGTACTGATACTCACACAGCATGTCTAACAGCTACAGATGGGGAAACTGTTAAGTTTGGGTCCAAAGTGAACTATAGTGATCTTAAAACAAACTTAAAATAGCCAAAGCTGTGGGGAAACTCAGACCAGGGGGAGGAGGGATTAGGAAAAACACTCGACTGTGTCAGTAACTAAGCAATGGAAAACCGGCCAGCCACTTGGGGAAAACCAGTTAGTGCTCTGCGCTGTTTTTGTGCTTTCCCGTCTGTCTGTATGTGGTGAGTTATCACTCGTTTCCCAAGCTTGTTTGAAGTCATTTGAAATCTCACCCCACATCTCTCGGTGTCCTTGCACCCTAAGTCAGCCATCTGAGCCATCTCTCCTCTGAAAATTTGCAGGAACACATCAAGGCTAAGGTTGAAGGCTATTACCTCCTAACGTTTGACCCCATGTCACAAGCTAATCCCTTCCCCACTGCTTTCTCATCTCCCTCGGGGTGGTTGTCAGTTATTTTTTTATTTAACTTTAAGCTTGCTTTGATTGGAACAGTTAGTCAGAGATATAAATAGCCTAATATAAACGGGCAGTGTGTGCGTAGGCCATTGGAAGCATTGTCTATATTTCTGGTGAGTCAGTGCCCATTGAAAATACATCATAAGTGAGCATTCAATTTATACACTCATGGATTTTGATGGGGAATATGTAAATGTGACTATTTTTAGATTTATTATCATTTTTTTCCATTGTTGTGGTGTTTCCCCTGAATTTCATGAAGTCCAGAATACTAAATATGTGCAATTTACTCCACAACAGTCTATCGACTTACATGGGAAACATCCGTCCATTCATGTTTGTAATAATATGTTTGCTCAGGTGCAAATAAGCAGTGTAGCATCTTTTTAAAGATGTAAAGTGTTGCCTTTTGTGAATGAAAGCTGGTTACTTCACTGGACTCTGCTGTGTGAATGTCATCCAGTGGACTTTGTTGAGCTATTCATAGCAGCACTATGGTCTGAATATAGCTTTGCTTGCCAGTTTGGTCGTCTAGGTCAGCATTTGTAAAGCCTCAATTACAGAAACTGGAGCATGCTGTTAATGCAGTTACATGCACAGGTCAAATTTAGGCTGTCTCATGAGACAAAAAGTGGTTTGGTTTACAATGTGGAAGACAGTAGGTAGCCACAGAAAATGGCAGATGATTCATCTGGATATAAGAAGCTTGGATATACAGTACAGTACAACTTCCAAACATGATTAGAATAGAAAGGATATGATACAGTACCAGTCAAAAGTTTGGACACATACCCATTCATATGAATGTGTGTACTGTATACAACAACATTTATGCAAAAAAGTTGGGACACTGTTTAAAATGTGCATAAATATCTAGGAACTGATTAGACCAGTCCCATTCTTGTCTGATACAGTTTATTGTCTGTAATAATTATGCAGTTTAGCATTGTCTTGCTGAAATATGCAACACCTTCCCTATAAAAAGGGGTCACCTGGATGACACAGAACAGTTTTTCTGCTTTGCCTGAGTCCACTTTAAATGAGCTCTGCAAGAAGAGAAGACCGCTGTGGATGGATCATGTTCACATATGGCTTCTTCTTTGCATGATCGAACTTTAACCTGCTTTTGTGGATGATACAATGAACTGTGATCACAGACAGTGATTTCTGGAAGTGTTCCTGAGCCCATGCAGTGAGTCCAGGTTGAGGAATTTAATTCTGAAATTGATCCACAATTTGTAGAAGCAGTTTTTCTTGCAGATGTCATGATCCTGTGTCTTTGTTTTTTGGACTCTTGAGTTATATTTATCATCAATAATTGATTCTTAATTTGCTTCCTGTTTAATTTTTCACCTTTGTGTATTTCCTTTGCAATCATTTCCAGTTATAGGTGTTGTCTTGTTTGTAATCTCAGTTTAGTCTTTAGATTTTATAGTTACAGTACTTCCCCCATGTTCCCTTCTACCTTGTCTAGCCTTTGTCTCTGTGTTAGGTGCTCCCATTATGTTATTTCCTGTTTTGTTTTTGTAGCCCTTGTCTTGTCCGTTAGTATTCAGTTTTAGTTTCCCCAGGCTCATTGTGATTGTTTGCATTTGTGTGTTTCCTGCAGCTGTGTTCAGCTTCCCGGAGTGTCTCTGTGTGTATTTGTACCGTCAGTTTGATTCTGCTCGTCACATCATATTATTTACTGTGGTTTCTGTTATCCCCCGTGGTTCTCGAGTTCCTGGTATTTTCCCTGGTATTTTCTTTGACTTATTCATGGACTTATGTTGTTGTCTTGTGGACTACTACTACTACACCTGCAATAAAGGTTTATCTTTATTTTGATCCCTGCCTGCTTGTGAGTCTGTTTTGGGGTCTTCATTCATCATTAACTATGACAGCATACTGGGGAACCTCTGCCCATCTTTACTTCTCTGAGAAACTCTGCCTCTCTTTTTTTGTACCACTTACTTTTCCAGCCTTTCGGTGCCCTGACCCAACATTTCTGAGACATGTTGCTACTGCCAAATTCAAAGCTAATATGAGGTAATATTTTTTTATGACATACTAAAAAGTCTCAGTTTAAACATTTGATGTTTTCTATGTGCTATTGTGACTAAAATATGGGTTTATGAGATTTGTAAATCATTTCGTTCTTTTTTTATTTACATTCACAATTTGCCAACTTTTTTGGAATTGGGGGTGTAAATAAATTATGCAGGTATGTGGTGCTTAAAACATGTTTTATTTCTACTTGTGTTAAGTAGCGTAAAATCACATCTTGGCATTAACAGACACACTTTCTTCTGAGCTTTCGTTTTCCAGCGGTCTTTTTTTATAACAGTTTATCATAATTAGGACTCAGTGAGTTGACATTGTAATTTCATGATCAGATTTATTTAACATGAATGAATAACATGCAGTATAAATTACAAAAGTGAAGGTTAGAGAAAAAAATCACTTAGAAAAATGTGACTTCTTCACATAACATTATCTCATAATTTTAAAATTAAAATTTTCAGTACGATTCATCATTTGTTCTTGTTCTAGTAACTAGGCACCATTTTAAAATGAAATGAACAGCTCTGCACCAATAATAAAACAGGCAAACTTTGAACATAAGCCCACACCATGTCCCAAGCACAGACCTAAGCATGTAACATACTGAGAGCTCTAGACTAAACTAAAATGTATTTTGCGTACATATAAACTTATAACTGCAACTGAAGTGTACATTCATGTTAAGACATTCACGGTCACGTAATTAATTTATTGCCCTGAAACGTGATTGTCACGCTAGTCCAGCAAGTGGGACAATACAGCATAATTAGATTGAAATCTTCAGGGGAACTCTCTCTTGGTTAGTCTTGCTTGGCTCTTTGGGGTTCTGGTAGGACAGTCTCACAAATACAACAATGAGGATCACTCCTGGAAGGACAAAAATCAGAGATATTCATCTATATTATATTAACATCACTGTATTATTGCTAATTCAAATGCAACCCCAAGGCCCCTGCAACAAAGATGATTAAATACTACTTTTGTAAATGTTATAAGGGAGCTTACAGTGCAGTTCCACATATTTTAAAATAGATTTTAATAGCAGTCAGACTGCTTTTTGTCCTGCTTACCTATGACTGCAAAGGTGCCAAGGAGGATGCCAACTGCAGACTGAATAGTTGGCATGCCCTCCAGCTGTTTGGCAGCCATTTTGCAGTTTCCTCTGACATTGCAGGGACACACCGTCACTAACAGGATAAATGGGAAATATACAACTCACAAATCAGGTATTTTTAACAAAACAAACCAGAAAACTTCCTAAAAAGTCAAGAAAACGCAGTTCATTGAAATAATTTATGTTCAGGACTGATGTGTGGTTTTGTGATTTCTTGAGAAAATGGGAGTTATAAAAGAAAGGTTTCACTATCACTAAGAATAATGAATTACAGACAATGTTCTAACCAGTGGATTTAGATGGGTTAAAGAATAGTTGGGATAGGCTCCAGCCCCCCTGCAACCCTGAAAAGGAGAAGTGGAAGAAAATGGATGGATGGACCACAACTTTAGAGTGTTATTGGAGATTATTACAAGACCTGTCTCATAAACCCTTTGTCAAGCAATGAACCACATATGGTAACTAGAGTCATCACATACCATGTAGGATTTTTAATGTATCATCTTAATGGCATGTAGAGGCTCATTTTCAGCAACCATCATTCCCATGTCCCAGTGGCACATTATGTTAAGTAATGCACATCATATTCATTATATTATATATTATATATATTACATTATATTATATATATCACATTCACATTCACTGAATGGCCTTTTGAAAAAATAAAGATAATGATGTTAGCACAGCCTAGAACTGTTTTGCTGATTAAAGATGGAGTAAATTGATCTAGTTGCTTGTGCGGAGCTTAAACTTTCTGGGTTACTAGTCTCAAAATGCCCCCTTTTTTTTCTTCTGTGCTTATACAGTCATATTATGTGTGAAAATGAAAGTTTTCACAGGACTCTATGCAGTTCTGTGAAAAACTAAGCACACCCCATGATTCAATAGCTTGTAGAACAGCCGTTAATCAAATCAAATGAATAGCTTGACTTTATCAGTCTCTTTGTTTTGGAGGAATTTGGACTCACTAAAGGAGAGTGGGTCCAATTCCTACACAACTGTTGCTTCAGTTTATTGAGGTTTGTGGGCATTCATTTATGCACAGCTCTCTTAAGGTCCTGCCACAGCATTTCACTTCAGTTGAAGTCTGGACTTTGACTTTCGTTTTCAGCAGTTCTGTTATAGATTTGGTGCAGTGCTTGGTATCATTGTCCTGTGGACCCAATTTTGGCCAAGCTTTAGTTCACATGGCCTCACATTCTGTGATAGTCCCCTGGTCCTCCTGTACTGACCTGCCACTTTCTATCTGTGTTTCTGTCTTGTTCTCTCTCTCTCTCCATCTCCCCTATTTTCGTGTGTGTATGTGTGTGTGGTTTAACTCTGCCAGTTTGTTTCAGAGGCGGGGCTGCTATGTGCTTCCGCGCCCTCCAAGCAGACACACCTGGAAGCTGTTGGCAATCAACTCACCTGTGCGCAATTGGTTGTTACCTTCCTTCTAAGGAAGGTAACAACCAATTCCTCAGTTCTCACCAGATTGTTGCACTTACTGTCGTAGGGTTGTTTGGCTCCCATGGTTCATGGTTACTTTGTTAGTTTGGATTTCTGCTTCCTTTTGTGTATCAGTCCTGAGATTCCCAGAGAGAGAGAATCCTGTAATGAAACTTGAACTTGAACTTTTACCTTTGTATTTGAGTTGAGGTCTGAGTCTGAGTCTGAGCTCTTGGATTTTTTTTTTGCAGTTTCTCTGATCATCGCACCTGACCTTGGGGGGAATTTACTGGGACATCAATTCCTAGGAAAACTGTAGCATTGTGTTAACACACAGCTAACTGCTCCAGACCAGCAAACTGCCCAAACCTCTGCTTTTATAGACATGCTCATATATGATGATGACCAGTTAATCAGGTGTATTTGTTTAGCAGCACTAGTGAGCTGTACTTTTCACAGAACTGCAATGGGTCATGTGAAAAAATAATTTTTCATGTGACTGTAGTTTATCCTAACCAGTGCACAAGATGTTATTATGTGAGATTATGTGTTATGAGATTTGAACATGGTTATATTATGCAGAACACAATCTTAAGAGAGCTGTGTAACCACGAGCCTGGAAAAATCGTTTGTAAAGCGTCACTGCATCATTAATAAACAAGAGCAGCACTAGGACAAGCTGGCACACAGGGGTTGATCTCTATTGATTGTTCCAGCACTCTTGTCCCTGAACTGCTATGTACTCGCTTTAGCCTATCAGCGGAGGTGTCAGCATTACCTGGCAAGTTTATGAAGGTGCTCCTAGGAGGAGAGCTGCTGTCAGAAATGGTGAAGGGCACAGTGTAGACATCAGGAGGTAGGTATGGGATGTTCAAGGACAGGTTGGTGTGAGTATCTGAAGGACACAACACTTGTTAATGAGTGCAGAAAAATGAGAGAATTACACAAAAGACAAAAGTTTTTTTTCTCACCGCTGTTTGATGGATCACATTTATTACATTCATAGTCTGTATGACAACACGAAAGCGTGTGAACGTGGTACATGTAAGCTGTAAAAATATGCTAAATGAAGCTTTATTTTTGTTGCATCCCACAACAGCAACAGCAGTCAACAATATCATATACCACTTTAAAATATTTTACAAGTTCTACTACCAAATCAATACAATTCTACTACCAAAGGAAGAAAACTCAGGCAAAACTACATCCAGACAACTGTATGAATGCATAGCATGCAGAAAAGCCTGATGGAGCTCTGTATGGAGTGTTCTGGAGCCTGTGACTCTTTATCTTATCTCTGTAAATCAGTCTAAAACACAAGCCTGGCTGCATGACGTACGAACCCTGTCCTGTAAAGAGAAGCATATTATCAGGCTGTTTGAACTCTTATCTGATAGTCTTAAAATGTTCAGTTGCACCTCACCTCCATCCCTCTTCATGTTCCATTTATCAGGGAGCAAAACACGACCTGTGCAGCACTTCTGCAGAGGCTGTTAATGTTAATCTATATATCCTCTGTCTGCACTGTTTCACCTGTGACATGACATTTTATAAGTTGGATGTGTGACCGACCACCTACCTACCTATTCTGAAAGCTTGTGATGCCGAAAAGCATTTCCCCTTACAGCTGTGAACAGCCATTAAGAGTGTATGAAAATGGAGCACAAACATGCTGTTTCATTAACTGAATGTCTCTGATGAAAAGAAATGTCACTCAAGTCCCTGAAAGACTTGAGATGAATGGCCATAATAGACATGCACACACAAATCTGCTCTTTTATTCACTGAAGGTTGAGGTTATATCGTAAAAAACTGACAACTATGCTGCAAAATCACTGCCACAAGTACACATTTATTGGTAAAACCATTACTGACTATGACCAGGTGCAAAGCATTCTGCGAAATTCCTATTTTAGCCTCCATTAGTTGGCAGGAAACCAGTAGTGACGTGAAAGAAATTACAGAGAAGATATAATTACAGCTGGGCTCAATCAATACCAACAGGAACAGGGGAGTGAAAAAGATGAAAAAAAAACTGAGAGGGAAGCGGTTGAGCTGTGTGAATGACTTAATGACAGACGTCATTGCAGTCAATAGTTTTTATTCAGTGAGCACAACACAAGCAGTTAGAACTGCACAAAAGGATAATTATATTATACCTATCATCTCAGATAGGACTGGAGAAGTCTGTCAGGAAAAAAAACAGATCAGTGAATTTTGTACATCTTTAGACTAACCCTTCTTATGATGGTAATTCACTGATTTTAATTGATGCAAAAATAATGCAAAACACTTGGCACACTGTGGAAAACTAGATGTCCACTGGCTGTATTTAAAATTAGATTTATCTCCAAGTTCCATTTGGCTGGAAGGCAACAACCTGTCCTTTCCAACAAATTAACTTGCTTACACTCTAGATTAATCGGAGTAGATTATCAGTTTACACAGACAAGAAGACACACCATTCACCCGCACCTTTCCAAACTGCCTGATAACATCTAATTTTTCTATGTTAAAGAACTCAGGTCACAGCAGCTTCAGCCACTGTTGTTCATGGTTACCAGATAGACCTTTTTCACAGCTGATAATCTGACTTGTCACTTTAGGTAAAGCTTGTGTCCTGATGATGCATTCCACTTAGTGTAGATTCTGCTTAGTTATGATTTGGGGGGTAATTTGGGCTATTTGTTACACCCGCGCTGGCTCACTTTGAGACCGTGTTGGCAACCAAAATCACCTTGTTTCATCTTACTGGGAAAAAATTAACAGGAACACTTTCCAATCCAAGTTATTTTTTTAGTATTACTGGCTACATATACTTTATCAAATCAATGTAGAGAAGTAGCTTAGGGAGCTTCTTCTAGCAGCAGTACTAGGAGTGCTTCCCCTGTCTTTTCACTGTGAATCACATTGTATGCTGTGGGTTGACGGGGTTCACCTGGTCTGTGTTCACCTCACCATTAATAGGTGTTAGCTTCCAGTTACGTCGAACCGTGGCATCACTGCGGAGGGAGAAATTAAGCCGTCCTCCATGCTGCGGTCCATCGCTGTCCCGTGATGCAAGCACCAGAGCTTGATCCTCCAAGCGAGGTGTACACAGGTACTTCCAGGAATAGTCTCCAACCAGCACTGGACTGTTGTCATTCACATCCAGAATATGGACAGTCACCAGGGTGGATGCAGACAGGGAGGAGTTTCCTAAGAATGCAAGAGATATGAAAAAAAAAAAAGATAACTACTGTACATTAGGCTATTTAACACATGAATTAAGTCTTAAAGAAAAATTAATTGACTAAATCTGTGCCCGGGAAACTGAGCCATAGAGTCTGCCTTTTAATTAAACTGTTGTTTGGTGCATTTAAAAATGGAAATGATCTTACGTCCATCCACTGCAATGACCTCCATGGTGTACGTGCTGTTCTCCTCCCTGTCCAAGGCCTGCACAGTCTTTAACTCACCAGAATACTTCCCAATTGAAAAGTATTTCTTGGTGTCCCCTTGAAGAGAATATCTGCACCAGAAAAACATGCATAACTCTGAAAAATTAAAAGCACAATACTTCATGCAACTGTCAGTCTAAATCAGTTACCTTATTGGGTGAGAATCGGGGTCATAACCTCGAATGGTGGCAATAACCCGTCCTGGTTCCTCCCCTTCCCTCACAGTCACCTCATAATGGCTTTGAGACAGGATTGGGCCCTCATTCACATCATCAACATAAATGGAGACTGTTGATGTGGATGCAGGGCCGTATCGACCACGGACTAAGGCAACTGGATTCTGGGCACTGAGCACAAGGATGTATTCACTCTCACGTTCGAAGTCCAGCACCTGTGAAAAGATGCATACACACTGAGCCACACAGTGTTAAGTGTTACGTACTTTAATTTAAAACAGTGCATTGAACCACTATGTCCACAGCAGCCTTAATCATGCATTGCTTGTCCCCAAAGCAGAATTTTCAAAGTTCTAAATAGATAAAGCAAAGCTTGTTTGTCAAATAGGGTACTAGTACCCCTAGAGGTTTTTTGTAGTACTACATCCAGTAATTCATTTGTCCATCCATCCGTCCATCCATCCATCCATCCATCCATCCTCTTCCACTTATCCTGTTCAGTGTCCTGGGGGGGCTGGAGCGTATCCCAGCTGTCATTTGTTCAACAGATAATTAAAGAAATATAACTCATGCATAATTCTTTACATAGAATATTCTTTATTCTAAACAATTACTACTTCACCAAGAAATGCCAGTTAAACAAATTACATTGTTCTCCAAATATTTCTGTTTTCAACTGTTGTAGCCTGTCAGCTGCTGCAAAATCTCACAGAAAGAGAAAACAATAAACACAATCCCATTCACAGTACACGGGAAACCAATTTCAGATAATTAAGAAAAAAAAAAAAAAATCAAGAATATTGATTACTGGATGACGCATGGCAGCAATACAGCTGAACACACGGAGAAAGGAGGGATCCACATATTTGTGTGGTGAATCATTTTCTGTATTGATTCAGATGAAACAAATCAATGAAAGAACTCTGTAAAGGTGTTTGTTCACTGCAGCCGCCTCAGTAAAACACAAGGTCAAGTTTCTCAGTCAGTTTTCTGAGAATTTTTCTGTTTAATAAACTACATTCCATCCATCCATCCATCCATCAATTTTAAGCTATCACAGCATGAGAGGCAGGCGTCCAAAAAAACCACCAACAACAACAAAACGCTTTTCTATGAGTTTCTTGATGCATTTTAAATGTACCATTAAAGTGTTTTTTTTTCATGTCCATGTTTGTTCTTTAATAAATCAGCAACTGGTGGTGGAGTGCTGTACTGTACCCTTTTATATGAGCATAAATGTAATGACTGTAGATTTATATTTGAAGGTTCAACTGTAAGCACAGAGTCACAAAACAGCATTGACCTATTTGACAGCAGAAGAGAGACACAGTCTATGCCTTATCTTATGTCCAAGGAAACTGGCTTTACTGGCAGTGTTGCTATATTTCTGCACACTGTAGATACAAAAAAAAAAAACAAAAAACAAAAAATAATTGATTCACTGTGCCACCAGTGAAACATTTTCCATGATGCTGTTTGAGCAACTAGGGCATGACAGTGGAAAAGATACTAATGTAAACTGAACACACTGTTTTATAGTTGAAGTTTTAAGGCATTCAATTTGTAAATGTCCAAACAAGCATATAATATTAATAATAATAATAATAATAATAATAATAATAATAATAATAATAATAATAATAATAATAATAATAATAATAATAATCCAATTAAACTTATCCAAGAACATGAACAACTTTGTTTTTCCTCCGGGGTGAACAGTATGTGCCCTATATAGGTCCAAATATTGGCAGTAGCAGTTTCCAAGTGATACGATTACTGTAATCTGTGCACTAAAATAGTAACTCTAACCTGCTGATTGTAGGATTTTAAAAGTAGATTCACAGTATAAAAAGATGAGAAACGATTTTATACTGTAAACTGTGATTTTACAGATTTTAAAAGCAAAACAACAAAACTGAAAGAAAACAAATCCCATCACTCACTCTTTATCACAAATGAATTTGATTATTTTAATGTAATCTTTCGAACCCAGCCCTGAAGCTTGTATTTGCTGTCAGGTTTTGCCCATAAACGTGTTCTCTTTTCCCATAAATCAGCATCAAACTGGCACTGCCTGACATCATCCTGCTGAGTACACGTGTCTCTGTTACCAGGGAGAAAAAACGCAAACCTTGGAGGTTAGATGAGTACTGCTGTTAACTGGATGTGACGCATCAAACTGCTCAGTGTGTATTAGTGCATGAGAACATGTGCAGTGACCTCTGTCTTACTCACCTGATGATGCTAGTCTTTTTTTTTTACCCTAAAGCATGAATTAATACCTTTAGAGTAGTTGTAACTTGTTGTAAAATGTTGTTATTTTCACTATTACAGTGATATCCAATATTTAAACACCTCCAATATTAGTATCCTAAACAAATAATCTTTTATATTCAAAAAATATGCCTGAAATATGGTTGGATCAGTTTTAATTCTAAACAGGTAACGATGGATGTTCAAGCTCTCGTGGTGTTAAAAAACACGGTGAGACTAGTCAGAGTGACCTGCAGTGCACACACACACATACCTATATAATCACAGGCCACTTTATTAGATACATTTAGTAGGTACACCTGTTCAACTGCTCATTAACAAATATCAAATCAGCCAATCACATGGCAGCAACTCAGTGATCTATTGGGATTTTCTCAAACACAGATCTCTAGGGTTTATAGAGAATGGTCCAAAACAGAGAAAATATCCAATGAGTCTGAGTTCCCTGGGTGAAACTGCCTTTTTGATGCCTGAGGTCTGATGAGTCTCAATTTCTGCTTTAATATTCCGATGGTAGGGTCAGAATTTGGCATAAACAACGTAAAAGCATGGATCCATCCTATGCTGTATCAACAGTTCAGGCTGCTGGTGGTGATGCAATGGTGTGTGGGATATTTTCTTGGCACACTTTGGGTCCCTTAGTACTTAAACACAGCCTACCTGAGTATTGTTGCTTACAATGTTTGTCCTTTTAAGACCACACTGTACCCATCTTCTGATGGCTGTTTCCAGCTGGTTGACATGCCATTTCACAAAGCTCAAATCATCTCAAACTGGTTTCATGAACATGACAATGTCCAACCCAGTACTAGCATGGTATAGCTAATGAAGTGGCCAGTGAGTGTATATTTTTATAAAACCTATAACCTAACTGTTACCTCTGAAAGCCCAGTTTCACATTAACTTCAAAACAAGTTTCAGTTCACATTTCTTTTACAAAATATTCATTATTCAATTATTCATGTATTCATTTAATGTTATGTCTGATGTCACCAGATTTTGTTCCTCACTAATCCCATCATTTTCCCTTGTTCAGTTACTCTCCAGTCTGTGAGGTAAACTACCATTAGTATCTGCTCACACGATCTAATTATTCATTTGGCTTTGCAATTTCGAATAATGAAATGCGTCTGCTTTCTAGTGCTGACCTCACCCTGTAATCTGGTGAATTAAAGGATTTGCTTAAGTGCATTTTAATCCACTGGGGCTTTACTTGTGGAAGATTTAAGCTTTAATTTTTACTACAGTAAGCTAACTAATCTACAGTATCCTTTCTAGTGATACAGTGTTCATTGTGATATCTCACAAGGTCAATGTAAGAGCTACTCATAGAGACAGGAATTTAAACTGCATGACATCACTTTTGAAAACAAGTCATTGCCTGTTAATCTGAAATAATGGATCGAGATCTGTTTTTAGCTTTTGGAAATGCTCTGCTTTATCTCAGAGGGGCCTGTGCATCTCACAGTTCAATCACATTCATCAACTCCCACAAGAGGTTGAAAATAATAGACTGTCTCCTCCCTGTTCACTCACAGAGAGCAGACCATGAGAGTATACACACACAGACACACATTAATTCCTGCACGCCTCCCTAAAATGCCCTGTTGGATTATAGGAGGCAGGCGAAGGGTGATGCACCCTGGGGACAGGAGAGATTACGCCAATGTCGTGCAGGACTTTTTTTTTAAATTTTAGGCATGCTGGACCAAAGTTCGGACATTTCTGGTAATTATTTTCTAACCTATCCTATCTTTCAATACATTACAGTAATATCACATATGGTGTGATATTAAAATCATACCCTAATAAAACGAGGTTAGTTTTATGTGACTGCTAGTTTGACACAGCCAGCTCTTAGGACTGCACACACACAGAGGACAGATACAAGCTAGTATGCCAAAAATTGTCCTTGACATTAATATCTGTGCCCCTGAGAGGAAAGGTTCTTTGTATTCTCTCTCCCCCAAAATAGGATAAAAGAAGAGTTTAATTCAGACCTGACCAGAACGATGGGCCCTGAGTCATAATTTCAGCTGTTCTTTGTGGTCAAATGTACGCGTGTAGAGCTTCAGTGTGTTTGGTGTTGTTTACCTTTGAGAGGACAAGTGAGAGCTCATTGGTCTGCTTGTCTGTCACTAATGAAAAGACCTCCTCCTCATTTCCAGACTCTAAACGGTAGTCCACCTGCCAGCTGTCTCCACCTCGAACATCTGCGTCCCTCGCCAGCATAGCTGTCACTGTGGTACCCACCAGGGCATCTTCGGGGATGTGAAAAGGGCCGTACTGATGGTGAGGAGACACACAGAGTGTAAGATCACTAAGCTGAAAAGGACTCTCCTATGAAAAAGTGAAAAAGTGTGCCTGTGTATAGAAGAAATTTGCATTTTTTTTGACATATGTTTCAAAGCTGTCAGCTCATATGAATCCCCACTGACCTGACCCTCTTCAGGGAAACCGTTCCCACCAAAAAGAGAGAACATTCTAGAGGTGCATGAGAAAAACAGGACCCTTTAATAATCAGGCCAAGAAATGGTAATCCACATTTCTAATTTTTATAAAACTTTTGCACAGCACTTTTTCAATTCTCAAATTATATACATAATATAATTTTTCTATAAATAAATAAATCATTTAAAGCAAATATATCTGAGTGGTAGTCCTCAGAGGGCCCCTGTTTACATTCTTTGCATGTTTTGAAATGTGCCTTGGGTGAATAACCCCCATGAGGATCTCGCACATCACTTCCTGTTGTAGTCTGGGACACATTCGACCACATATATTATTTTGCACTGAATAGCCTGTACGTGTAAATTGTTTGGTTTTTTTTTAGCTGTCCTTGCTAAACCAATCAGGTGCTTGACTGCAATACTCAATTGTCAGTGTACTTATAGCAGAAGGGATGAAGACAGTGAATACATCTGAATTAAAGTGGTAAGCTGGACACCTTGGAGACACATGAAAGAAGGAGGAGTCAGTGTGCCTCTCATGTCCGCTTGTGATCTGATCACTGACGACACATTTTAGAAACAAAGAGGGTTATAAGAGAAAAGATATACCGGAGGCAGGGTAATTAGAATAGAATAGGATAGAATAGAACAGAATAGATCTTTACTGATCCTTTGCAGGAAAATGCTTTCCTACAGCAGTGCTAGCAGCTAATGCTAATACTGTATACAATGCTGTAAGAAAAACAATATAAAAAGTATACAACTGCGGATTAAAAGTAGTAGAAAAGAAAGACAGATTGCTGTGGGTGTGAGCTACTGAGCTAATTGGTGACAATAAACTTATTGTTGTGTTATGTGTATCTGTTTTCTCCTTGGTATCTCTGTGACCCCCCCACATCCCCACCTCCCACCCCCAAACTGCTAGTGGCAGATAGCTGTCCCACCCTGAGCCTGGTTCTGCCAGCTGGCACGTTCCTCTAAAAGGGAGTTCTTCCTTCCCACCATCACCAAATGCTTGTGCCATGGAGATAATCAATTTGTTGGGGTTTTCTCTCTAATACTGAGGCAGCAGTTGTTGTGAATTGGCACTTTATAAATAAAACTGGCTTTGTAATAACAGCTGCACTGAATACTAAATAATGATAACAAATATTTATTTCAGTACGAGGCCACTACAGGTTTTGCCAGGGAGCTGTTGATGTTAAGATTGTGTGGTCGCCAATAAATGTCAGAGATGACTGACTGCACAGTTTTCTGTTGAGATGATACGAGATTGCATGTGACAATATACGTTTGCCCCCTCTTGCCTCCCCTGGTGTGAGCTGACCTTTATTTGTGAATCTCTGTGTGTTTAGACAGCCGTTTAATCTGCCACTCATGGATGTCCTCCAGAGAAGCAACCATGCCTGTGATCTGGCTGCCCCATCCACAGAGTTGCTGAACCCAGTCCTGTCACCACTCACCTCCCACATCACCCCCTATAGTGCTGCACTGCCATGGAAAAAGCTGCACTAGTCAGGCGTGACCTGTTCAAGAGCATTTTCCACCTCTGTGTTTGTGTGCCTGTGGTAGTGATTATCTGAGTGAGTGTGCATTTGTTTTTAACAGCTTTAAAATGATCATTCAACAACATTTCAAAGAGATTTGATTAAAATCCTTAAGTGTCCATTACCGTGGGCAGGGACATAAAGAATAACATGGTGGCAGATGTTATATCAATTCTTTGATTGATATGAACATTTATGCCAAGGCTCTACAGTGGATTGCCTTCTGTCCTTGACAAAATTTAAACCTCCTTTTACAGGAAATCACCAGCCAATTTAATGGTGGGTCTGGGGCTGCAGCATTAATGATGCTTCACTCACAGAATTTTCTGTGAGATTGTAATGGCTAAGATAACACTGCTTCTTATACAATTTCTGCCATGTTAAAGGGCACTGGTTGGAGGTCTGTAATCATGATGTATCCTGCTGTAGATTGAGCTATAAATAAATGAGTGGAAATTTGTCTCTAAAGAAAGCTTTATCAGATTAAATTCTAAAAACACTGTCCGCTTGGAGAACAAAGAGCTGAATAAAAGTCTTCCAATAACATAATGCCATCTATATAAGCCTGAGATTAGAGGCCATATCTAGTTCCCCGCCAGGAAAATTAGATCAGTGACCTGCAAAGAGCATTCACAGTCCAAAATCCACTGATGATGTTTAGCCTGCCATTTTTCCAAAGCTATTGTTTATAATGCCCTAAACAGATCGATGCGTAAAAGGCGTCCTAATCTCTGTGCGCATGTATCTGTTTGAACATGTGTTCTCGTACCTCGTGTTGGGAGAAGACCGGTGGGTTGTTGTTCTCATCCTGCACCGTCACAACCACGGTGCAGGAACTGTTCAGACCTGCCAGGGACAGGATCACAGCTTCTGTTAGTGACTCAGGGTCAGCCCTTCTCACAAATTAAGAATGCTGAAGGAACAGCAAGTACCTCATGTTAGCCTTCGTCACACCCTGAGTCCATGAGTCATGCAGATCACATCATCTGTCACCCTAGACTAGAGACTAGTATATACTGTATACATCCCCCGGAAGCTAATGTATCAAGCGATACTGACAAACTCGCTCACAAAGGTAATTAGCATTTTTTTTTTTAACCAAAGATGAAATATTTCATATAATGTGTTAATCCTTGTTGCAGCTGTTTGTATCACTGCTACGCTATCTCTCTTTATGCCTCTAATTAGCAAGAGAAACACTACAGTTGTCTTTTCATGAAAACTGCACTATAGGGAAGGCTGTATTTTGCATTTATACACAAACACCTTTGGCATCCTCAGCAGTGATGGTTAGTGTGTACTGCGGTGCTGTGCCCTCCATACTGTCCGCTTGGACTGAGATGACCCCTGAGTCACGATCCACTCTGAAGAGGGCACGAGGACTTTCTGGAATTTGTCCGACTAAACGGTAGAAGATCCGCACATTGTCTGTCTTGGGGTCATCATTATCAGCTGCCTGCACTGTCAGGATTTCTGTCCCTGGAGGAAGACATATGAAGGAAGAACAGGATGAGGCTCTCTGAAATTTGCAGGCTCTTTGATTTACCAGGTCTATAGCTAAAAGGGTTTTTGTGGGGTTTTTTTTCCTACACTGTTAAAAAAAAATCAGCAAAAATACAGAACAATGTTCTGTTTTAAAATGAAGAAATTTTCTGTATTAAATTTTGACAGATATTTTTGTGTACCTTTTTAACATGCATTGAATTTTACCATTTAGAGTTAATGTACTGGCAAAAGACTATCACAGTGTGTGTGTGTGTGTGTGTGTGTGTGTGTGTGTGTGTGTGTGTGTGTGTATAAACCAAAATAATAAAAAAATTTAACAAAACCAAACAACTTAAAATGACAAGTTACAGTCCCAAAACATACTGTATTAAAGTAGGGAGAGAGAAAGAAGATAACAATAGCTTTCTCATGTAATCCTCACTCAGTAATTCTATTTAGATTAACAGATTGTCCTGCGTAATTCATTTCCCCAAATCAGGATGCTTTAAAGCACCAACTAAAAGGCTTCTTTTTTTTTTTTTTTTTTTGCCAAGGACCTGATATGTCACAACCCACCATGTGCTTTTTATGAGCACAGGAGAAGTGTTGGTGTTTTCCCTTTGTCCTGGCAAAGATCCCAATCTGCTTTCACAAAACGTATTTGGCACTCTCCACCCATTCATCAGTACAACATCACATTCAGACTGTGTTTTTACACTAAGCTGTGAACCAATACTCTCATTACAGATTAGTTTTGACAGTGGTGTTTTTTATGATCATCATTAACTTCTGATATGAGTTTTTAAAAGGTCTTTTTGTATGCAAAGACTGTGACTTTTGGCATTAAAAATTTGTATTTGGTTTTGGATTTTAATGTATATAATAATAATGTATATAAGGGGTCAAGTACCTCGAGCAGCCAGTTCCTTGACCACAGTATGGTACTGTGCCTGTGGAAATGTGGGTCTGTTATCATTGGCATCACCCACCATCACCCTCAGCTCCACAGGTTTGGCAATCTCCCTACCATCAGGACGCTCAACCACAATGTTGATTTGAAACTGACAAGGCAAAAAAAGAAGAAAAAGAAGGTGACAAAACAAAAAAGAATCACTGAGGAAAATATCTGCGAGGCACATGTGGTACACTGTGATCTCAGATTCATGCAACCCACACTCCCATTAATATTATAGTAGTTGATTAAAAAAAAGAGAGAGATAAAAGATTACAGGCCCAGTAGACCAGTAACAACTGCAAAGTGTTCCTCTCTCAAGTGCATAATGGGATACATTTCTGCATTAGAGGTAAACTGTCATGATCCTGGTTATACTTGATTTTGTTGAGGGTCTGGTTTCCCGATTTCCTTCTGCCTTTTCTGCAGCCTGTCTCTCTCTCTTCTTGTTTATCATTGTTAATTATTTGTATTTTGGCCACTTCCTGTTTTATTTTGAAGGTTACCTTAACAGAAACTGGTAGAAGAAATGGATCAGTGGGTGAGTGGATGGGCTAGCATCAGTACATTTATCACTCTCCACCTGGGGCAGATGGGGGTAACAGCACAGACTGAAGCTGTATTCAATTAAGAGTCTTCTGACATTTAGTGATTCTTAAGCTCTTTCACAGCAGAAGACAGGTAGTGTAATGTGTGAGAAGACCAAGTTTTAACACTAAACACACCAGTGTAGCTCAGTCAGTCTGGGTTTTTCTTTGGTCACTTGCACATTTGTGTCAGAATATTCTGCACAGTGAGTCATTCAAAGCTCACAGGAGCTTAAGTTGTCTGCAAAACTCAAGCGCAAAATGCAAACAATTGGACTTTAATTTGTAATCCTGCCACAAAGGATGATGTTTCCTTTGATCTAAAGTGAGCAAGATTTGAAATGAGGATTTTAGATTCACAATCTTTAAAGCTATTGTACAATAATCTCCTTGTCACAGGCAGGGTATGTTTAATGAATAGAGCACTTTTCAGGTTTTGGTTTGTAATTAGGCAGTGACTCAGTGCTCAGCTTTGCTGAAGTAATGTGCACCAGGGTGCCTACAATAAAAAAGCCATTAAGTTGTAAGTAATAGGAAAGTTAATTAAAACAGCCGCTTTATTCCAGTGAACAACATGAGAACCTTTTAAGGGAAATTAAGTCTGTCACTTCTCAGTGTTCTGCATTTAAATTAATAATCTTGCTACTAGTCATCAGATGCTGAATATGCATCTGTATGATGTACAGACCAGAAAAAATAAGTTTTTAAATCACAGTAAATGCTACACATTGTCTTTGTTATCAGATGCATGGCTGTTTCATACTATAAGTTAAGATATTGAAATAAAAGGTTCAATGTTACATAAAAGAACAAATTTAGACATTTTTGACACTAATCATAAAATGCCATTTATATGAGGCGCTGAAGATGTTCAGCTTGTGGTACAGACCTGGTCTTGTGTCTCTCTGTCCAGAGGAGCATTGAGATAAATGACTCCTTCTCTGCTGATGGTGAAGAGCATCTCTGGAAACTCCCCCTCCAGACCATACTCTGCCTGACTGCCACTCCATTTGACCTAAATCAACAAAGGCAAATAAACACAAACATTTTTATGAGTACTCAATTCTGCATATCTGCAAGTAAATTCAACATGAATAAAAATTTAGCAGCGCACTATAAACCTAGAAAGCTTTGCAACCGAGCGTGTAAGATGTATAAATATGAAGCAAAGCTACCATTTGTTTACATGATAAGGAGCCAGCTAAATGCTCTGACACTGATGGGGAACAGAGAGCACAGACAAAACTAACGATGAAGGCTGAAGAGGATTTTCCACTGCTTTACAACCTCCTGACAGAGGGCTGTGCATATGGGCTGAAAGGGCCTAGTAGCAATCAAACAGCACCCAACAAGGACAAGAGCCCAGTTGTATCACATCTGATGCAGACCCAGGGCATGTGCATCTCCTCAACTCACTGTCACACACTGGTCCCTTGTTTTGGATATAACTGCCCATATGCAATGCTTCTGTATACACAAAGCCACTTCACACAGCTGGCTGCCTTTCAATGTTATTGTGTGTTTTGACCTTAGAACTTTAAAGACGTGTGATTAATGAGCACTGACTCTTCTGTATAGTTATATACAAATCATCTATAAAATCATCTGTGTTGCCTCCATCGGTGTTTGAGTTCGTCAACCAGACTCTGTCTCCATGATAACTTGTGTTTGAGCTTGGTCAAGAGTGGCTGTGTGTCTCTTGGCAGGACTTGAGGCAATCAACATCAAGTAAACCTCCCAAATCAGGAAATGTTAAAATAATAAAGCTGAAGCTAGTTGTTCATATTTAATGAGTTGATAGAAGATGCAGAAGAAGAAGAAACATCCTTTATTGTCCCACAGAAATTTGGGTGTAACAGCAGCCGCAGTTATTATAAATATAAATATAATAATTTACACTAATGAGAATATATATATATATATATATATATATATATATATATATATATATATATATATATATATATATATATAAAATCAACAAACAAGATTAACAAGATTAACAAGATGCAGTACTGTGCAAAGGTTTTAAGTCACCACTCATTTCTTTGTATTTTATAGGAAAATGGGAAATAGATGCAGCGATTTATTGAAATGTACATATATTTAAATAATATAGTTTGTACAATTCTAATGAGCTATGAAATCAATATTTGGTGTGATCACTTTTATTCTTCAACACAGCCTGAACACTCTTAGGTAGCTTTCCTGCTTTTTCTTTAAATAGACTTCAGGAATAGTTCTCCAGGCTTCTTGAAGGACATTCAAAGCTCTTCTTTGGATGTGGGCTGTCAAGATGATCTCACACTACTTCAGTAATGGAGGCCAGTCCATGACTGATAGTGTTCAATTGTGTGTTTTTCTATCCAGGTGTTCTTTCACTGCACTGGCAGTGTGTTTGGGATCATTGTCATGCTGAAAAATGAAGCTGTTACCTATCACATGCTTTTCAGATGATACAGTATGACGCCTCAAATCTGATGGTACTTTTCTGCATTCATAGTTCCATCAGTTCTGACAAGATCCCCAACACCACTGTCTGTAGTGTTGACAGAGCCTCCATTTCTGATGAGGCTTCAGTGAACAGTAGATGGATCAGCTGAAGGGCCAAATACATCTCTCAGCTCCTGTGTCAGGTCTTTTCTGGACTTTTTCCTATTTCTTAAGGACATGTCTTTCACATATTATTCATCTGCTGTAGACCTGAGGGAGAATGGATACACCCCAGCCAGCAAATAGCCTTGTCTGATATTTGATGCTGAGTAGGTAACACAAAGTCTGCAGTATAGTTCATACCCATATCAATTGGTGAATTGTTAATATGAAAGTACTGATTATAGTACCTTTAATGTTGTTGCTATTCTTAACACAATCTCGCCTCCAATGACTAATGTTTGATGAAGCGCCACGCTGATACAATACAAGTATTGTCTGTAATATTAAACACTGATCATGAGGCCATGACAGAGTTCGAGTGGGGCTCAAACTAATTCCACAATAAATAATGAAATTTCATATAAGTGTGAAAACTGACGGTTCAAAGCATTTAAAAGCTTTGATTCATTCACAGTTACTGGGGCCTCACTCCCACTCAAGTCTCAATAGATTGCAGTCCTGAGTTCAAGTGCTTTCACTGATTGCATTACATAATCAAAGTTTTAGGCAATCAGAAACATGCAATAGATAACAAACTGAAACGCACTCCCATAGCCCCAGTGACGCAAAAGAATTGATAAATGTCTTGATTTCATATTTAAAAATCCAGACAGAGCTTGGTTTGATCTGATTGCAGAATCAGAAAAACTAATCACAACAGCAGTCTACACTTCCTTTCATACCTGACTATTACACGGAGAAGCATTATTGCAGAACGCACGCTAAGCAGCAGGTTGATTTCAGCATCTGTCACACCAAGGACGGTGTCAGCATGTAAAACACAACATTTGTCACAGTTGAGTAGATGTGGGCATGCTGCTCTATTTATCTGAGACAGTAGGGGAGGTGGGATGCATAGAGTGGGTCCTTGGACACGATTCTCTCTGTATGTATCAGTTAGTCCCACCACCTACTGAGCACAGCAGTATTATAGCACTGCGTGGGCGAAATAAGGCTTCCCCCAACTAAACACCGTGTTAACCTGATCCAGTTTTGTGCGATTTCTAGTTTGGGATGAGAACAAACAGGACACTTTGATTAAACGGTGTTCACGTAGATGAGTCAGTAATGGAACAAGAGGTCTCATTTCACACTCTGTTAACACATTTTTCATTAGGAATTAAAACAAATACACACATGAAAATCTGTTCATTGAAAGATTTCCAGACAGCCTTGTTTACATACAGAGACACAGATGCTGCGTGCTATATTAAATAATAAAAAGGTCACCAAGCCACGGTATTACATTTGAAATTATTATTAAACCAGCAAGGTAAAAATATAAACTTTACTGCAGATTTGAAATGGCCTTTGAAAATATGACAAAAAAGAAATCAAATCTGCCTACGCTTGTGAATCCACACGTTTTCTGTGGGTGGAAGGGGATGTTCGAACAGGAGAGAAGAGAGACTGAGGGCGAGTGTGGGGGAGGTGGGAGAAAACAAGAGGAGGGGGAAGTTTTGTGATCTACCTAGTGGCTAAAGCGACTCTCACAATTTGATTCAGCTTTATATTCAGCTCTACAGTCCCCTTTGTTTCCACAGTTCTCAGCAGTGAATAACTGAGATAAAAAAAAAATGCAGGTGTAGATTTAAAAGATTTCCTCACAAAGGAACTAACGGCCATGTTTTTTCCATGTGTTACAAAACCTCTAGTGGCTAGTGAGTTATTTATAGACACCCAGTAGGTATGACAGTATTATAAAAAGCAAAGGGTCAGAAAAGACCAGGCTCGACACAAATCTATAAATAGAATTTACAGCGATACCATGTGACGCATATTTGAGTTAATCCACTGTGAAAAAGGGATTGGCTCTGTGGGCTTTTAGGCTTTTTTGAAGAGATCACAACCAAAATCTTACATGGTATTGTGTCGATATCTTCATGCAATCACTGTGGGTACTGCTGTAGTTTTACTTTTGATTTAAACACTCCAGTGTAAGGTGACAAAATTTCTATTTATTTATCAGCTTATCTTTCATTGTTTTGTAGTTAATTAATTTAATAAAAAAATGTCAGGTAACAGTTCCTCACCTTACACATTGATGGTTTTGGCTGAATAAGAGATCTGACCCAAATTACTTACACAGTAGATTTTTTTGTTTTTTTGTAGACTTTAAGGTTACATAATAGTAGAGAGAAGTTGACAAATATGCCAGAAAAAGAAAAACATATATAAGAATGACTTTCTATTGAATTTCTCTTTGAATAGATTGGATTTTTCTCTGGATTACAGAAGGTATTCAAAAATTTGTAGTGAGCTGTACAATATGATTAACATCACACCCCGTATGTTGATCTGTATTTGAGTTTAGATTTTGGCTTTAAGCTGTAAGATTTGTATAATACCCCTCCGAGTGGTGGTAGGTGGGTGGGCAGCAGTGAGTGAGTAAATATGGGAGTTAAAGTGACTCAGTCAGGAGGTGGCCTGAAAGGATTCATGGCATTTGAACAGCCTCAATAATTTAGTATTTGGTCACTTAGAAGGAAACACTGAAAACAGCATCAAGCAATGTGATGCCACTTCTCTCAGACCAGCCTACTGCCAGTGTTTGATTGACTGTAACATGATAACAGTGGCACTGCATAAAGAATAATGCACCACTGAATTATATTTTTAAAAAGTCAAACAGTTAAAGGTGATTTTTTTTTTTTTTTTGTAAATGGATAAATACATTTATGAGCTAATGTGGATTTGTGTTGAAATGTTGCAAAGTAAACACATTTTATTTGCTCTCTAGCTTCCTCACCTGTGAGATGGGTATAGGGTAAGGGCCGGGGAGATTTTCCTGAAGCCGTACAGGGTCAGGTGATGCCCAAGTGTTTCCAGTCACCTCAACAGTAACAATGCCAGTGGAGAAGAAAGCATCTGCCCTCCCAGCCATATCCTTCACCATCACTGAGAGCTTGTAACGGCCACACATCTCTGGGTCCAGAGTAGAGGCTCCTGGTGGCGACAGAGGCATAAATTAAATAAGAAAGCCTACAAGAAAACAGTACAGTACAGCATTTATTTTATTGTACTCTTTGTGCTATTTCTCAGAGTGTAAAGGACAAAAAACCCTGAAAGTTAAACAGTAACTTTAGAGAACAAAAAAAAGAAAAAAGAAAAAGAAAAGCATAATAACACAAAGATTTAAAGAAACACATTTCACTCAACATAATTTCCCTCAAATAACTGAGGCATTGCATGTATTTTAAATGCTAAATTTAACATGTGTCTTACGTGTCTGAGTGCTTTTTTTTAATCCCTTCATTTGTAATTTCTTGGTTAAATTGAAAGAAAATAATGTAAACAGCCTTTTTGAAAGGTAATCGTGATCGTGAGTAACAGCTAGCCTAAAGAGAAGGTACAAAATCAAGGAGGCAATTTTCACTGCTGCTCGTCTTGTGGAAATCAGCAGCAGCGTGGGCCGGAAAGGACCAGCAAGTGTGAAAGTCATCCAGCTCCTGCCAAACTGTAGCAAAGGGCAATTCCAGAGCTACAGAAATAGCACCGGCGCACGAGAATTTCCTACGTGTGTGTCCGCTGGACTAAAAGGATAACATTATTGCAATACTTTTGTATCAAATACTTATTCATTATTAGTTTTTTTGTGATGTTGGATTTTTCCAAGACCTTTCATTATTTTCACATTTTGATCCTATTTTAGTAACTTCAGTTGTGGTTTCTAAGAAGTTTTTTTAAATCCAGTAATGGATTCTTGAGGCAAATATCAGTAATAATGAATATTGCCTGTTTTGTTTTGAAAAGACAGATTTTTTTTTTTAAAGCACGAATCCATTTCATTAGGTTTCTTATTTTGTATTGAGATGTGAGTGTTGTATTAGTATAAGGTATTTGGACAATAGCAGATTTTGTGTATTCTTTGCTTCAGCACATTCACATGGAAATAACAGAATAGATACTACAGTGATTATTCTTAATATGAAATGAGTTGAAATCATTTCCAATCAGCTTTAATGTGTGTAAGTTTACGGTGTGAATTGTGTGTGAGATGCAGCTTTTTTCATACATTAGCTGTTTAAAGGTTATTGGGCACTTGGATGCAGCGGTGTGCCATTTCAGTGTTAATATATGCAGAAAAGAGCACATAGGAGCTCACACATGGGCTATAATTTAGATTACAGTGTGACAGTGAAGGAGATAATGAGGCGCATTGTCACAGGGATATCAAAGTAGTTAGTTTGCCATAATAAAAAAAAAAAAAAGAAGCATACATAAACAGGAAAACTAGAAATTGGCAAACGACCTAGTAGACTGAGGAGCACAAGTATTATGTATGATGGGGAAGAAAAACCCTTTTATGTCTGCACAGTCAGAAATGCTCCCAGGATGATGGTGAGCATGTTTCTATATCAATCTTAAGATGCAAATAAAAACTAAAAGGCCGATTGCGGTTTGTAAAACAACAACAGAAAACAGTAGGGTTGTATAATGTCAACATACAACCCTTGTGTCATGACACAAAGACAGAGTGAAGAAAGGAACAGTTCATGACCCAAAACATATTAACTGTATTGTAAAACATAGAGCTGCGTCCTTTGTGGCTTTGGCATGTATGACTACTAATGCAACTTATTTCATTCCTGAATGAACGAAGCAACTGGATGAATGAATGGGGTAGAGGAACATTCTGTCTGCTCAGATTCAGCTGAAGCCATCACAATTCACTGGATGGTATTTCATCATCTACAGACTATCTCCATAATATGCTCCTAAGAAATAAGAAAGCATTTTTGAATGTGTGAAAAGGCTTCTGAAATTGCAGGAAGTTGAACCAAAATTGGAGCACATTCTTATAGCAGAAGAGCTGCACTCTAGTTGACCCTGCACTTTGATCTTTGTGAGAAAATAAAATTATGTAAAAACCTCCCTTTGAAGATGAAAAAAAGAAAAAAACATATAATGATCCCTTCAGTGATTGGCTGGGACTGACCTTCTTCAGTGAGTGAAACCTCTCCAGTGACCGAGTCGATGGAGAACATTTGGCTGGAGGGAATCCTGGGTGTTTGTTCCATCAGGCTGAATCGCAGCTCAGCATGGGGACTGTTGCGGTCGTCACGATCTAGTGCTTCCACCTGCATGAATGGTATTCCTGAGAGAAACGGGTGGCACAGAGTCAAACAGTGGAACGATAGGGGTCACAGAAGTGCCCCTCTGTCCGTCCCTAACTTCCAAGAAAACAAAAACATGAGTTGTGTAGCTACAAAGTTGAAATGTTAGAAGACAATAGAAAGTGTCCAGTCTGCACACGGATGAGATACAGCAATAACATTTAGCTTCAATAATGTGACCTTTAACAGAAAAGTGATCAACACTGAGGTGTGAAGGTGTGTGTACTGTACCATCATGGTTTTCTTAAATGAAAATCACATAAAACATAATGAAGTTGCTAGCACTGAACCCCAAGTATATTTAAAGGACTTCAGATGGAATACAATGGGACCTTTGCATGAAACGGATGGGATTGGTAAGCCCTGTGACAAGCCTTTTTTTTTTTTTTTTACTGTCATCAAAATGTAACTGATGCTGTTTACGTTATTAAATCTATTTATACTGATGTTAAGGTTAAACTGCAGTTTCCAGGGAAACATGAAGCATGCTTTCCACTGTTGACGGAATTCAGCAAATTTCATAAATCAGGACTGACGAATGTGACCCCAACTTAAACAGGTTGTGTTATACATCACATCAGAGTGCAAGGTTCTCGTACCCTTGAGAAGCCCGAGCTGCACGCTGCCTCTCATGCTCTCCTCTATGAACGTAGGCACGTTGTCATTCTTGTCGATGACACACACTTCAACATTGAAGCTCTGATGATGCACTGACAGTCTGAAGGACACCTGTGACGCAATCACAAACATATTCAATTAATAACACATGCTGAAATCCACAGCCACCCTTTTCATGCAAATCATATAGCCGTCTAAATACTGCACTGAATATAAGCACGTGGCCATAATGTGACGAAGAAGAGCATAAAAATGTATTTGCTATGTGAGCTGTCTATATCTCACATTTAGGAAAACTATTCATTGGCCAAAACCTGACTGAAAAATTGCTTTCAGTGCAATATGATCAGAAGGGAAATGTTATTCTACCTGCAGAGAGTAAGATGGTTGTTTCTCCCTGTCCAGTGGTTTTAGAGCATACAGAAACTGAGCATCAACTCCAAATATCCCCTCATCGTCTCCTGTTACCACCAGGTCACTGTAATTAGATGGCAGGCTTTGAAGCTGTTGGGACAAGAACAAACAGTTTACATGAAAAATCAGTTTTTGTTCCTGATTAATAGAAAAACTTCTAGTATACACAAGCAGTAAGGTGACTACACCAATGTCATGTCTGTACCTGCATTTAAACAAGATGAAAATAAAGACATCCTTAATAAATAAATGAATTACTATACATAGAGCATATTTAAAATGTATGTTATCATTTGGTAAGTCAGTTAAACTTAAGCGTCTTTTACTCTCTACGGAGTTGACTAAGAGACAGTAAATGAGCACCCACAGTAGCTGACCACTATTTGTTCCATATGCCTTAGAAGATAACAGAGCTGTGGTCTGCCAAAAGCAACATTTCTTTGGAGTTCTTGAAAAATTCATGTAAAACAATTAACATTTCAAACGCTATAATAAAAGATAAAATTCTCAAAGTTGAATCTATAAATCTCACGTCTTCATCTGGAAGGCTGGGTTGTCTTTCTTTGTTCCCTTTGTTAGTTAAATGTGTATTAATCCTCTGCTATAAAATAGTCTCCAAGAGGCACACAGTGCACTTTTGTTTGAATAACAAACTGTACATTATGTGCCAGTTATACCTATATACCATACTAGGAACAAGAGGGCTTAGCAGTTAGACTGGGTAGGGCTTCTTCTTCTTCTTCTTTCAGCTGCTCCCTTTAGGGGTCGCCACAGTGGACATGACCTCCTTCACAACATCCATGAACCTCTTCTGAAGTCTTTTGGCTGCAGTGAAAGTACTGATGTTTGATGTTTAAGTGTTTTGTGAACAATAAAACATAAATAATATCACATATTGCCCAGCTTGTTCTTTACAATTTTTATTTACCAGCATCCTGCCATTTATGTACCCCATGATCAAATAACCTACAACTCTGTAATACCTAAAAGAAAGACTCAGAGAAGAAAACTTAAGCTATCGAGGCTTTGAATTTCCTAGATGAAGGTCCTCTACAATAAAATGTATATTTACATATAGACCCTATCTCTCTAGAGCAGACATTTAATGGAGATTGAAACTGCTTACAGTAATTTGCGAGATGAACAAAAATATCAATGGCACTTTTGTACTTTGTAAGGTTTGATGAATTAATCGTTCAAGAAACAGGAGAACAAACTAGTTTAGCCCTCTCTGACGAACACAGCTTCATGAAAAGGTTTTACCTTGAACAAATCTGAAGCAATTATGTCCATTCCATTTATAACACAAAGTGGGGTTATTATCCTCCATTCTAGCCATTAACTGGGTATTTATGAATGAGTCAAAATGACACTCAGTCTGACATCAAAGACTAAATATATGCCTATGTTTCACACAAGATGTGATGACATCAAAATCCAGTCCATTAAAATGCCAGCATTCATGCTGTTGCATAACCAAGACTGACATGTATGAATTAAACATCCTGCCTTCCACCCAGATGGACTAAATGCAGAAACTGAGGCTGACACCTGAAAAGTCTTGTGAACATGTCAATTACAGGGTTTATATACCTTCAGCTCTGAGTGGCAAAACTAAAAAAGGGAAGAAAAGGACAGATCCAAGTTTGGTTTACAACATAACTTCATTGAATGCCTGTTGGATTTGTTTTTTTTTTTTGTTTTTTTTTTTGTTTGTTTGTTTTTTTCCCATCATGATACTGATTACTAAATGATCACCTTAAATGTTAAATCTTGATTAAACGTAGCATTTCTGGGACTTCTAAATACTGAAAGGTCACTCTAATAAGCAGGATTTGTTCACAGACTCAGAATTCTTATCAAACTGAATTTCAGAAATAAAATCTGCTCATATTTCTACTTAGATGTATAATTATCTAATCCCTATGACTAAAAACGTTAAGTTTAGAGAAAAAACATCTATTTTCTAAGATAATGCGGACAAGAAGCAAACAAGAAATACACTGGAGTTTTTAAGTAAACTGAAGTTCCTTACCTTTGTTAGATACCATGGGAAAATACCATCGTAGTTTTCGGGGACACCAATTTTAACATTTGTCCCAGAGCATTGTGCAGATATACAGAGTATTGCCCACTGTGAAACAAGATATTAATTGTATCTTTGTAGTAGCGGAAGAACAGTGTTCATGCAGTAATGTGAGCTTATGAATTGATAAAGTATGACAGGTTAGAGTATTAAAAAAAACAGCTTACTATGAGAGCTGTGATGAGCATTGGTGTAGCTCTTCTCTCAGCCATGTGCCCGTTCATAGCATTTCAGACCAACTGTTCTCAGCACAACAGACAACACAAATACTTTGTTACTGATTCACCACAATGGAATTCTTTCAAATGAGAAGAGTTTACGTTTTTTTAAATGTGCATACATAAACACCTATGAAACCAATAAATGCAACATCTGAGCCCACAATACAGTCAGCAGCACAGAAGCCCAAGAAAGACACTTTTGATTTGTAAGTAAAAATGCTGTCTTTTATAATCAATCTCAAAGCAAAGCATGTTTCAAGGGAGCGTGAATGTCTGACAAATATCTTGTAGGCACAGCTGTTTGGCAGTACCCAATCACTCTGAATTGTGGTCACAGTAATCTCCTATGAACTCCTCTAACTGCAATTAAAGCCTCCAAAGTGTAAAAAAATAACCTCTGGGTTTACTGTAGCTCAATAAAAGCTGACTGTGACAGTAATTAAGAAGGGAAAATGTTTCATCAAGCAGTAAAAAAATTAAATAAACTCTATTCCCACTTTAAACAAAAAGGTTTCCTCTTACCTTCACCGAATGATGTGTGTGCTCCCTCTGAGAGGTGTGAGAGGAGTTTAAATTGGGTGGAAAAACTGAGCACTTTTGCTCCTTTGGTGGATTAATGGTTAACACTTTGAAAAGAACATGCTAAACTGCTCATTTTCCTTCCTGCAAAACCAGTGACCAGTGAGGTTTCATTGCACCGATAAGATCAAATGAATATTGATGAAGATGTAAATCTCATGGACGTTTACTCAGTTTCTGCCGCATTATGTGACATATGGTGCCGTAGGAATAATGGCAGAGGAGAGTTATGAATTGTTTTTAGATTTTATTGAAAAAGGAACTCAACGTAACAAAGAATTTTCAAATCATGTCAAAATTCACAAGACTAATATAACTTATTGCTTTACTCAGACATTCACAACCTGAATTCAGTGTTATGGAACAACATAGAATAGCAGATGCTTTGAATAGTCCTCAGTAACTTGGCCAAGGCACGAACCTGCGTACCACACTTCAAGTAAATATGACTCCAGATACCTAGCATTATTATCTTTCTCTTGTCTTAGAATATAATGAGATGTATGTTGCATTCAGCTTCATTCATACATTAGTATATACATCGACACCCCACCCCCTCCCCCATTCAGTACACGGGCATAAACAATAGCCCAACAGCCAGGCAATTTTGCAGCACATAGAATAACAAGCCTTTGTGGGTTTTTTTATACGTACTGATGACAATATTTTAAGGCAGACGATAAAATAAATGCAGGTTATCACCATGATATACTATAACTCAAACAACATCAGTCATTTCATTGACAACAGCCTCCTTTTGCTTTTGGTTGGTGTCTAAAAAACAAAAATATATTTCAGTACAGCTCTGTTAGTCCTTTTGGGTTAGTGTTAAAACACACAGCATCTGGTCTTCAGAGGCCAAGGGGAAAAAAAATGTCCTTCATTCCCAATCTGTCACTCAGAGAACTGTTAGGTCATGCAGGACTTTGATTTCTGCCTGAAAGCCATTTTCTTGTTCTTGCGTGCGACATGCGGCCCAAAAACCTTTTAGCCTTCTTGCCGATGCTCTCTCTTCTTCTGCAGTGGCCATGCCGTCGTGCATTTTCCTCCTTGCTGTCTTTCCTCAAGCGGATCTGTCTGACGATGCCCTCAAAAAGGTCCTGCACGTTGTGGTGAAGGGATGCCGACGTCTCGATGAACTTGCAGTCAAATACCACTGCACAGGCACTTCCCTCTACAATCCAGAAAACATGAAGGAAGGAACATTAAAACTCTAAGAAACTCATACATGCAGGCTGAACTGTACGCTTATAGAGGATGGTTAGCCCTAAGTCCATGATAGTTGCAAATCTCTGGCAGATGGCTTGGGTTGCAGAGGTACCTGAATCAACCTGAGCAGTCAACTGTGAAAAGTGGATTGACCCTACCAAAGTCAGTGATGCTCAACCATCTGTCAGATTTTGCCATGAAATGCCTCAAGCAAGGCTTTAGTGAAAGGAATTCAAATCCACTTCCCTGACTGCACATTTTAGGCTCACTGATAAGTTTATTAAGCTCACTTACCATCTACAGACACCTCTCTGGACCGCACCAGGTCACTCTTGTTGCCCACAAGGATTATGGGAATGTTCTCTGACTGCCTGGCTCGGCGCAGCTGAATACGGAGCTCCGATGCCTTCTCGAAGCTTGACTTGTCTGTCACTGAATACACAATGATGTAGGCGTCTCCCATCCTCATGCACTGGTCCTTCAGCCACTGGCTGTTATCCTTCAGGAAAAAAAAAAAAACAGAGACTAAATTTAGCATCATACATGGCTGACTGCATCTTTTACAAATTCAATATCCCTGAATCAATGCAAATGGAAGAAGAACACTTCATTAATAATATATAACTCTCACCTGCTCCCAGATGTCATACAGCACAATGGATGCCTCTTCTTCGTCCACCACAATAGATCTATCATAAGTGTTTCCTGAGTGAAAGAAAAATAAATACTGTTACACACAGGCAGGGAGAAAAAAGCGTGTCTTATCTGAGCAGTCGTGTTTGCTGTCAAAGTGTGTTGCTTCATTTTTTCACTCTGATTTTGCCACTTTTTTTTTTCCATTGTAGTCTACTCATTAAAGTAGGAGACTGATCACTGTGTGTGATCGCACCATCACTGGCCTTTTGTATTTTCCCTTCACATAATGCTATTGGATGTGCTTCTGACAGCTGGTGCCTCACTGTATGTGGAAATAGCAATAATCAATGCATGAACACTCCTCATACAATACTGAATTAGACAGCTTTTAAGCTTCCTGCAGCCTTTCCGTAAATTAAAAAAAAAAATCTGCATCATTAACTTTAAGTTTGTTACAAATGAGAAGTGTGTATGTGTAAATTGTGGTAATTCATTTAAAAAGTATTATCATGTTATAACTGCCCTTCACTGAGCCTTTTATCTCTAAGCATATGTTATATATTTTGAGGGTGTTTTGTTCAGTATTAAATAAAAGAAATCAATCTTTGGCGTGCCAATTATCAAAGCTTCTCTGTGTCTGTCTGAGAGTGTGCGTTGCTATGATTGATGACTCATTCTCAACATCACCATTTACCTGCTTCATCGCAGTCGTGACCAGCATCCTCAACTCCACCAAAGACGCGCGCCAGGCTCGACTTGCCAACACCGTGCTCCCCGAGGAGAACCACTTTGTACACCTGGGAGTCTGCTTCGCTGCTGGTGGAGATCACCGAGTCGGAGGAGTCCGACGCGCAGCTGCCCCGGTGCTGTTCGCTTGGGGAGTAGGACGTGCACCGCAATAATTTGGACAGCTCGTCGGTCTGTCCGGTCTGCGGCGTCGTGGCGCGCAGGTCGCGGTCGTCTACGGGCATGCTTCTCCTGTGTAGGTTGGGTAAATTCATGGGGAAAGGCACGCTTCCTCTCCTCTTGTCCATGTTCCGCAATTTGTCGCCCTTGTTCAAAGTCATTGTGCTTCTGCCGAGGATCTGTGGATAGATGTGCCATGCGTAAATATGTGATCATTTCAGCCACATTTAAAGAAAGGAACGGCTTAAGCGTCTGCATAGAAATATAGTGGGAGGTAATTTTACAAATATGTTTACCATTATAAGTCATATTGTAAAGTAAAACAGTTACCCCACATTTAAAATAAATATAAAATGATCGTCCTGACCTGACCACATGTCACAAAAAAAAAAAAAATCGAAATCAAATTAAAGCTTGAAATCTCTCACCGGCAGCCCGTTAAAGACACTTACTCGGTGCTGAAAATTAAATCCAACGAAGGCAATCCAGTAATCCTTGGTTTGAAAAGTTGTTGTACTCGATAAGCGGTTTTTGTTCTGGTCTGATGAGAGTCGCTGCTCGGGGTATTTATATAAGGGTGGAGTGACGTAGTCAGGGATTCGCCCCGGAGACTCACATCTCCGTTTATTGTAGTGGTGCGTAATGGTAACATCATGCTGCGGCGGGGGTGTATGATTGGAAGAGCTGAGGAATCTCCCTTCCGCATCGCCAAATGGAGCTTACTTTTGAGGGGGCGGACAGAGATGAGCCTTTGAAGAGGGAAAGCCCACTTAAAGCTGGAGAATTAATATTTGATATAGATTTAGGAGATGATTATAGAGGTGGCGTTATATCCTGACATGGTTACTCTTAACGAAATATGATCTGTTGTCTGGATCAAAATGATTAGGAGCATCATGGCTACAGTAAGGTGTAAGTCAATACTATACTTCTGTCATGGGAATTGGGGTATGTTGCTAATATAATCTCTAATGTTAAGGAATACAGACTTCCTGTAACATGTACAATATTTGTAATTAGACTATGGCTCTATACCACCACATTTAAATAATTTTTTAAAGACCATATTTAAACAATAAATGAACACAATTGGTGATTAATTTGCTATAAAATGTCTAAAAATTCCATATACATAATACGGATAATATCCATATATATAATTATTATTCACCAATAGCTCTCCACCACCTTGCTCTTTCCACGATGAAAGAAACCGTGCAGCCATAAAGCCATCCGTGCATTTGCAGACTATCCTCCTTTTCTATATCTATGTCTATATCTATAATATTTATACTGCAAAAGGCTTTCACTTAAAAATGGTCTATATTGATTTCTCACGTTAAAGGAAAGAGACAAGCCGCCTTATGACACGTTAGTTTTCTATATTTCACCTATGGTGAATATTTTCATATCAAATATAGATCCAGCATATTTTGCATACATTTTCTGGCTCAGAATCTGGACAACAGCATGACGGCACGGCTGGTAGTGACTTTCAAGTGAATACTGTAGACCCCGATTGGCGTGTTTCTGCTCTCTTGTGGTTACATACAGGTATTACAGTTGAACCTTATGTGGCAGGTGTGCAACATTATAGTACTACATCATGATTATAATCGTTATATAAGTATTACTACTATTGATATTTGCAACCCCCCCCCCCCCCCCCCTATTTGCTAATATTTGCTAAGATACTCCTAATCTTTGAAGATGTCCTTGTATCTTTAATTGAAAAATAACACATGCTCATTTAGATTTTTTCTTGTTTTGTATATGTAAAGCACCCACATAATCCTCTTCTTGGGGCCTCATATTGATTCTGTTCTTAAAATATTAAACTTTTTGAAGTGTTGACGTGCTCTCTGAGTGGCTTGTCAAAAATATTCATAGTGACAGGTTGTAGAAATGTTTTGTAAATATTACAGTGTGTCAGAACTGTGATCACATATTCAGCCCAACTATGTTTCAGTCATACTAGCTCAGCTTTAGTCAAACATCATATTATTTTCCAACAGATCATAAAAAAAAGAACTTACCAGGGTAACGCCTGATGGCTTAAAATGCCTTAGGGCCATGGTTGCAGATGTCTGATCACTGCTAATGTAAGTTACTCCTGATGTGTTTATTGTGTTTCCAAAGTGCAACAGAGAGGTACAGAGAGGAAAGTTTTCCCACCAGGAATCTACTTAAAATGTTTCACTGTTTCATTTTTATAAAGAAACTAAATGTTTGAATGTTACATAAATTAAAAAAATATTGTACTTTAAATTTCCTGGAAATAACTGCACAGCCCAATTTCTGCTTTTTTTTCCCCAGATGTTGATATGTAGAATTTTTTCATGCTGAGTTCAAAAATACCAATAACGACATTCAATCACATACAGTTTTGTCACAAAATACAATTTTTTTCACATATGGTTCATTTGTGCTCATTTATTTCAGCTTTCTCCAAATCTCACACTAAGAAAATTAACTCTGGCTGAGCGAATAACTGGGGACAGATGAGCTACTCGAAGATGGATCTTCAAAGTCCTCATCACTAGAATGCGATGCATCTGGAGACAAAACATCATCAGACTACTCTTTCATCAACTGAGCCAATAAAAATGGGACGTAGTATTTCATCTGAATGTGTTACAGGTCTTATTGCAGATGGCAGGTTAGGGGAACTGAGAGATGATTTACTTTTGGAACTGTATCCAGAAATACTGACTAAAATAGAAGTAGCAGTCATTGAAGTTATTCTGTGTCTCCCTCCACACCACTGGTATAGCAAAACTCAAGCACTTTCTCTTTCCCGTAGTCCATGCACTGAGGTTTTTGACACACGCCCAGCAAACCAAATGAGGCACCCATTGATCATCAGTTTCATACCAAAATACACAAAGTATGCCTTTTTCACAAAATCTCTTTTGTTACTGTTTGGATCTAGTGAAGCATCCAAAACAAAAACACCCCCCCCCCCCCAAAAAAAAAAAAACAAACAAAAACAAAAACAAAACAAGAAACATGTGGATCATGTTTACAATTACCACTTTTGAAAAAAAACATGATGTGATAGAGAAAAATTTATAATGCATGTTAGATTTCATACAGCAAATGTGATACAGGGTGGTGATATTCTTAAATGAGGCATCGTGTCGCCATCTAATGGCCATTACACACATACAAAGTTAAAATTAAAGTTAATCTAAAAGTTGTCTACATTTAGTAATTTGATAAAGCAATATGCTGGAGTTTACCTGATTTTTTTTGTTCAGTCAAAAACAGAATAGGATTTTGGAACTGTCAGAGAGTTTATTTTCCAGTACCTCCCTCAAGTCCTCCCATTTCATCTCATTTGGTGCTCCCTGCTGTGCTCCCAAAACTCAAAAACTTTTAAAATAAATTTTAACACTTGCTTTGGCAAACTTTTATTGAGACTGCACCTTCAAGTAGTGGTAGCCTATAGGATTCATCATATTGTAGGCTTATATTCATCAAATTACTTTAATACTTTATATTGTATTCTTTGAAGTTAAAATGATGATGATCAGTGAAAATCCAAAATACATTCAAACTTGTGCACACATGTCTTGTTTTTGAAAATCATAATAAAATTATATTTTTCAATGTTTAATTGTTTTTTCTGTCTAATATGTTTGCTTATAATGGTAAATAGACTGGAGTCAAATAGGGTTATGTATAAAATAAAGAAATAACCTGTTTTGCAAGTATCTTTATGATTCTGTGTTATTGTATCTAAATAATAATAATAATAATATAATAATAATAATAATATAATAATAATAATAAATTCAGTTCTTTTTGGCAACTTAAAATATCGTTATAGAACTGTAAAACTCTTGGCGAGATCTCTTTTTTAATGTTTTTACCAGAATACATGAAGGGTTTATAAAAGTCACTTTACCAAAAAGTGGTTTCAGCTTCTACTTTGTGACAGGAATGTTATTTCTGGCTCAAAATGGCTTTCATATAGTTCATGAAAGATATGTTTGAGAGCGTATAGGCCAAAAAGTCGTAAAAAACAGTTTTAATACCGACAATAATTTTGTTGACAAATACCGGAAGTCGCTTTTTGTCACGACACCGGAAACCAACGTATAAATGTGACATTGCACATGCGCAAGCCTCTCGTGCGTTCGACCTCTACTACAGCCCGGTGAGAGCTAACCTCCTCTGTCACAAACTGGGTTTGACTTAAATATACGATCTTCAGTGTTCTCTATTGCTCGGTATCTTTGTAGTTTATTAATCGCAGCGCCGTGCAGTGCCTCTGATTTTTAGCTAGCTTGTTTTCAGCGGCAGTGTGCGGCTTTTTTTTAGCTGCTCTTGACCTTATTTGCGTGTCTGCTTGATTTAGCAGACTTTGTATTTGGTTTTTTAGCAAAAATATGCACATTTTCAATTAGCTAAAGCTTTGCATTGTTGATTCTCATGTGTTGCTTTTTGTAGACTTTGGATAAACTCCAGCTGCTCTGGGTGACCTGACCAGGACGTTCCATCGTAATGTATGCCTGTGCTAAGTTCGTCTCCACGCCCTCTCTGGTCAGTTTGCTTGAATGAATGGAAATTGGTGATTGCTGGACTGCATGTACCTGTTTACATCAGGACGGGCTATTGTGAGCTGTCGGTCCGTCAGGGTCAACGGTTAGAAAGCAGCCTGCTAGTACTGGCTGTGGTGCAGAGGGTCAAAGACTGCTAAAGTTAGCTAGTGCTCACACCTGCAAGGACGTCCTAGTTTTTAATCAGGAGGGAACTCACTCGGTTTATTTTATTATCAATTTCTCCAAGTCCTCAAAAAAACCTAAAGTCTGTCATGTTTTCAGTATAAGGCTTGAAAACGGAATCCAGAGAAACATTGTAATGGGTCACTGCCGATGCTGTTGGATTGTAGTTATAGTTTATCATGCTTATTACAACCATTATTACAGTAGATGATGCACTTGATTATAATACTGGACTAGCATTATAAGATGGCAAATCATATCAGAACACCTCTTTTTCTTAACACAGGTCCGTGCTGGATCCAGGGGCTGTACAGACCGCTCTCGGCAGCAGTAGTGTCAGACGGTAGGAGAGCAGAGGTGAGTGTTAACAGAGGTGGCGGACTCAGTTCCTCTCCTTTGTTACATCCAGTGATATATTTCTCATGTACTAACAGCTGCTACACAATCCCTGTGCAAGAAATAGTCAAGGTAAAATACAACTTTGTTTTCTTTAAACTGTAGCTATTGCAGTATTTGAGAATACGTTTGAGAGCTGCAAACAAAGAAGCAGATTGATTGTTGCCTGACAAAGTTGAATTTTACAAGAATAGGTTTTCATGTCCCCAGAGAGCACAAAAAAGGCCATAATGTGGTGGGGTAAAATGAATGAATGAATGATACTTTATTGATCCCACAATGGGGAAATTACAGTTAACAAAATCCCAAGTCAGACTTGTGGATCCATCTGCAAATGCAAACCCCTTTAAGAAGCTGATATTGTTCAAATTAGTTTGTAGGAAACTTTAATAGGGTACATACTGTGGCAGAGACAGATTGAAGTTTGGTTGCAGGATGAACTTGATGGGGATGTTCCATCCATCTATTCACTTACGCTTATCCTGTTCAGGGTCGCAGGAGGGGCTGGAGCCTATCCGAGCTGACATAGGGCGAGAGGCCCTGTGCAGGGCCAACACAACATCTACACTCACATTCACACCTATGGGCATTTTAGAGTTTCCAATTAACCTAACCCCAGTAAGTGCATGTCTTTGGACAGTGGGAGGAAACCGGAGTAACCCACGCAGATGTGGGGAGAGACCTGGGCCAAGGTGGAATTGACCCCAGGCCTTCCAGATGGTATTCTAAATGTGAGGCAGTAGTGCTAACCACTGTGCCACCATGATGGGAATGTTAAGTTTTACTAAATTAAATAGGCCTTTTAAAAAAAAAAAAAAAAAAAAAAAAGCTCACCTTCATGTTTTAAAAACACCAGCTCGTGAGTTAACAGAAGCAGAACTGCAGCTACCATTTTCACTATCAAACCAGCAAATTCTTTGGTGTGTTAAATATAATGTGATTTCTGTGCAAATCCCACTAAATCCAGATGTGGGAATTTGATATAAATTGCACAAGATAATTGCTGCTTTTTAATTTGGGGCTGTTTTTATTTTCCACTAACCTCAATTATTTTTGTTTTTCAGACTCCCTCGCTCCTGGCACCGGCGAGTGGCATCGCCTCGCAGCAGGTGGTGTTGCGGGGATTCCAAACCAGCGCCGTGAGCCGTGACATCGACACTGCAGCCAAGTTCATCGGAGCAGGAGCTGCCACTGTGGGAGTGGCTGGATCTGGTGCCGGAATTGGAACAGTGTTTGGCAGCCTTATTATTGGATATGCCAGGTAAATTTAACAAGTCACCTGTAATATTCCCTTTATTAATTTTTCACAGTTGAGGAGGGAATGTTTTAGCCTTGTTTACTGGCTTCCCATGTTCACAACATCATAATGTAGTGAAAAGTTAATGGCCAAAGAGTGAGTGTTTAGATTTTAGGGTGCAGCACAGACCTGATCAGATTTCTGTGATTTGATGATTAACTATAAAACCAAAAGAGAGGCATACTTTATTCTAAATGCCATTGTAAGTGGCACTTACTATGCTTGATAAATAACTTTATTTAAAATTGAAGTTTGAGGAATAATGGATCTTGGTGAAAATGAGATTAAAAGCACAGTCAGCACTGATTTAATTACTGAAAGCATTCTTTGGGCAAGTCAATCATGGGGAACCTTGATCTCACCCTGGAGCTAAAATGTCTTGATAGTTGTACTTTAAAGACTTCAGCCCTACCTGACCTCATCTGCCCCTCTGTCTCCACAGGAACCCCTCTCTGAAGCAGCAGCTGTTTTCTTACGCCATCCTGGGCTTCGCGCTGTCTGAAGCTATGGGTCTCTTCTGTCTGATGGTTGCTTTCCTCATTCTGTTCGCCATGTAAAACCATCTGTGAAAGGATAACTCAAAATGTTAACAGGAATTAGCAGTTTGAACAGTTGGATGATTGCAGATTATCATGTTGCTTATTGTTCATTGGTGTTCTTGAAGGATTGTGAATCCATTCATGTACGAAACTCTGGCAAATCATTTCAAGGACAGTTGCGTCCTTATGTTGTATATTTAATCAGCTGTTTTTGTTAACATGCAGCCAGTAACAGAAATAAAACTGAATTCCTCAATTGTTTCTGTACATTTGTAAGGGAGATGATGGGGGTTTGTTTTGTCTCCTTCAATTCTTTGTTGCACTTTGTCGTCTAATAATGGGGCATTCCTGGCAGGATCCTAGAATATTTTCCTTTTAGCAGTAAATGATACTGTAGTATTAGTTTTGTGGAGGAAAGTATTATCATTTTTTGCATGCTAAATGAAAATTTAGCTACAATACTGTGCAAAAGTCTTGAGCCATCCCTCTTTATATTTTACTTGGAAAGTGAAAAATGATTGCAGTGATTTATTGAAACGTGACATCCAGGAACAGTTAAAATGGGAAATAGATGCAGCAATTTATTGAAATATGCAAACACTGAAATGCAGTATATAAGGGAAAAAACTACAATATCTAACAAGTGGTGAAGTCAATATTTGTATGAACATCTTTATTCAACACAGTCTGAACTCTTAGGCAGCTTGTGATTTCTTTAGTCTCCAGAAATAGTTCTTCAGGCTTCTTGGAGAACTTCTCCATTTTGCCAAGATGATCCCACACTGTTTCGATACCGTTGCGGTCCAGGCTTTGGGGAGGCTAATCCATCACTGATAGTGTTCCATTGTATTTTTCTGTCCAGTTCGAGATAGTAGTGCATGGTCGACTGTACTTTTCTTCTGTCAGTTACAACTAGATCTCCAACAGTGCTGGCTGAAATTTAGCCCCAAACCATGACAGAGTCTCCACCATGTTTTACAGATGGCTGTAGACACTCACTGTTGTACTTTTCTCCTGTCCTCCTCCATATATATCGACAATGATTCTAACCTATTTTCAGTCCAGTTTTTGTGTAATTTGGTATACCTCAGGATTTTCTCCCTCTTTCCCTTCTTGATAGCCACCCTTCCACTGACACCATTTCTGATGAGGCTTCAGGGAAGAGCAGACGGATCAGCTGTGGCCAGATGCATCTCTCAGGTCCTATTTTTTAAGGACTTGACTTTCAGATACTTTTCATCTGCTGTAGACATTTTTTTTTTTTTTTTAGGTTTGCCAGTTATTCTTTTGTTTTCCACTTGTTCAGTTTCCTCAATTTTTTTTAAGGACACTGCACATGTCAAGAATCTCTGGGAATTTCTTGGTGCAAAAACACTGTTTTATGCCTGTCAAACCTTGCTATCTTTGCCATGTTTCATAGGTGCAGTTAACAAAATGGGAACAAATTATGTATTTTTGTGATAGACTGCTAGTAACAAAGAGCCTAAAGATATAATTTTAAAATTGATTTTTTGGAAAAAAAAAACATCCCTTGAGTTAGGTGCCTTTTTAACGTAATGATTCATAGGTCAATGATAAGTGGCTTAACAAACACAAAGAAAAACATCCCTCTGAAATTTGGTCAGGTACAAGGACTGGACAGAAAATGAGTGAAAAAAGTAGCCAATGTCTGAAGCCTACAGAACTATTGCTGTAGAGCATTTTAAGAATTTATAAGAAACTCTGGCTCCTTGGAAGCAAAATATAAAGAACTGAGGGGTGGCTCAAGATTTTTGCACAGTAGTGAATGCTAGGTTAACAAATTACACACAGTTTTAACTAGCTAAATTATAATTAGCATGTTTTAGTGACCCCCCAGCTCTCCATACATTGCCTTACAGCGGAGGGCAAAAAAAAAACTCTCTAAAATCGCATCCTATCTGAGCCAAGTTCAAAGCCCAACATGGGCTTGATAGGTGGAACTAAAGCAAGGTTCATGCAGTGAGGGGAAGGATTTGAAGAACGCACTTGTTAGTGTTTAGTATTCGCCAGTGTTTTTGAGTTAAACAGATTGAACATTATTGAAAACAAATTCGGACGTGCCAGCTATGCAGTAATAATGAGACGGGATAAATAAATGTTTTCGGTACAGCAGTTTTACGGTACCTGGAGGAGAATTTGCTTTAAAACTGAAACGCTAACGCCGGCACCTCCGTGGTGGTGCTGCTGGTGTCACACAGACCGCGATAATAATGTGTCACAGCAGCTTAATCTAAAGGAAACCCGACAGAAGCAGGTAAACAGACATTAGGGGATGTTGGATATGTATCCTGTGCCTTTTCACTGTCGTGACTTTGTTTTCAGCTGCTGTCGTCAGGCTTTATAATTTACTGTTTTTCAACAAAACAGTCATTAACTTGACCAAAGTTTTTCTCATAAAATGAAAGCAACGTAGTTCAATGTTCACAAATTTGTTTCAGTTTTAAGTTTTTCAGTGTTTAGTTTAATTTTAGTTAACTATAATGACCCTGCACCAGATAAGATGGTGTGTGTGTGTGTGGCTTAAGATATGTACTGTGTTAAAGATTTTTTCAGTGTACTGTAGTATATTAACATATTCACAGGTGGTTCTTGTTATTCCCAGCTGCAGTGTAGGTCAGTTAATGTTACAGTGTGTATGGAGCTGTAATATATTTTTTTGGCATTTCAGTTCTACATCTAAAACTTAGATTGATACCTTCCATGGTAGATTTCAGTCAAAGTCAATTCAATGTCCTTTTACTGTCAATACCACATATGTGCAGGACATACAGAGGATTGAAACTGCATTACTCTCAGACCTGAGGTGGAACAGTGTAAACATGAATCTAATCTGAATTGTACATATACATAAAAGTGCAAAAAATGTAGACAGTATTAAAATTGAAGGAATAAGTTTAAATAATATGAAATAAGTACAACTTGATACAGTACATTTGATATCCACCAGGGGTAGCTGCTGGCATAAGACCCTGGGTTTTATTTATTTATTTATTTTTAAACTTTAGTCCAGATACCTAAAGGGAAGATCTGCCTAAACTTGAATGCATGTCATTATTTCTGTAAGTAAATTATTGAGCTACAAATTAGAATATCAACATTTAAATTGTAGGTTTTTGGGTGTAGTCAATATTGACCTAAAATCTGTACTCTTGAGATTTAGGTCTAAAAAGTTTTACATGAGTGGGACTCTCAGCTTTGAAGCAGAAGTGTCCAAAAGTGAATTTAGAGTTCAGAATTAGAGTGCTGCCTAATTTTATTTCTCTGGGATTATTTTCACTGCAGTCTTTTTGTAATAGGTAACAAAAGGCGCAAGAAGGAAAGATCTTTGTGTCAACCTGTGCTGATCACTGTTGAACCAGCAGTACCGTGAGGAACTTGGTGACTTGTGGCATATGCAAGGTAAATTTGATGTGAAATAATCAGTGTTTTACACATGGACTGTAATTCCCCCCCTCCCCTCACTGAGATTAATTTTGTCCTGCAGAACTGTGCTCCTGGACCCTCATCATGGCAGTATGGCGTCATGCTCAATCGCTTCACTGCAGTGACAGGCATTGCACAGATTCTTCAAGCCCAGGGCTTTTCCACATTGCTGCCACAAACAGATGTCTCAGTGCTGCATTGTAAACGGTCCCTCATGGTATTAAATTCTAAATACCAAGAAGCAAAAGATAATCTGTTGTCAACTCCCTGCATTCCCAACACTCTCCAGATGATGCCCAGCCTGACAACAGCTCTTTTCCACTCAGTCAGGACTCCCAGTCAGAGCCTGTCCTCAGTTTTCCCCCTCCTTCATTACAGTGCTACATCCACCCATGCCTCCTGCGGTTTCCCTCTCAGGCTCATAGGCCCTGGCCAGCTGAAGCAGTACTACCTCCTCAATGCTGCGTCCCTTGCTCCAGTGCTGGCTTTGCAAGTCAAAGATGGGGAGAAGGTTCTGGATCTTTGCTCAGCTCCTGGGGAAAAGCCATAGCCATAATGCAAAGTGCCAGCCCAGGTAAAAGACATTTTTAGAGGACTTTATGTTGATTTTATTTATACTTAATCGGATTAAAACAACCCCAAATGACTTACTGTATTAGTTAAAAGGATGCTCAGTGTGCCCTTTTTCAGATTAGGTGTCCTTGGTAAGAAGAAGTTTTCAAAGAAACAAGAATCAAAAACACACATTTGAAGCATGTTAGGTTTTGCTTTTGAATATTAAATGCACACTTTGCATCTAAGTTGCAGCAGATGATTCTAAGGAATATTTTTTTCTGGTGCAAATAACCTATTTGCATTGAATACTATAATCAGTAATGCTGCTCTGTGCTATGTTCCAGCGCTTCTCTGCTGTAATGAACCAGATCTTCACAGACGGGACTGGCTTGCCAAAACCCTGGAGTCTTTTTTGCCTCACTCACTAAACAGCAGAGTGATTGTGTCTGCACAGGATGGACGGTGTTTTGGCAGAGTGAAGCAGGTTATATGACAAGGTTGGCAAAGAAATCCTATCATGTTTATTGCAGCATGTGATTTGTCCAGTAAAATAGGGTGACACTTCTTTTTCAAGGCCACAGTTACAAATGAATGAGGACAGCAAGCCTTTGAACAGAAGCTAATAAACCCAGCAGAGAAAAAAGAAAAATGTTTATTCAAACTAGGGGCAGACGAATAGCTTGGAGGAATCAAAGAACTCAGTGACTCATATTGGAACACAATATTGAGAAAAGGAAAAGGACTGAAAATTGTTAGCGTAAGGCACTGTAAGAAAAAAAAAAAGACAAAGGTAGAAGAGTGCAAACAAAATGCATGGGAGCTTTTTGGGGATTTGTAAAATCTGAAGACAGATTTGTGGAAGGTTCAAAGTTGATATAAAAACTCAAGTGTTGTTTTTTTTATTCAGTTTTATTTAATGGTAATAGTGTGATTTTTAGGGGAATTTATCTGACGCCTCCACTGTCTAAAATTTGTCTCTTGATGACTCAGGCGCCGTGGGGAAAGTGACATTTACATGGATTATTTTAGAGACCTGCAGCATTTCTCTTTTTCTTTAAATGTTCTTACTCCATCGTTTTTCCTCTTTGACGGCCGCATGGGCTACTCACAGTGCTTTCTCTCAATATCACAGGTTTTGGTTGATGCTCCATGTTCTAATGACAGGAGTTGGCTGTATTCGTGCAGCAGCCAGCAGGGGGAACAGAGACTGAAGGAAAGAGCTTGGCTGCCTTCGCTCCAAGCACAGCTGCTTAGGTAAACACCAATTCTGACATAGGAAATGTTTACTTATGCGTTAGCCTTATGGTACTCTAGTATCTCTACAGAATCTAAAGTAAAGATTCACCACTATCATCATGGGCATGCAATCAAAAGGCACTGAAGGAATGAAGGGATGGTACCACAATCTAGTAGTGAATACAAATGAGAGATACATTCTACACTCATAGATCAAGCAATAAAGAGTAACATACTTGACTTAGCAGAACTGAATTCTTAAATAAGTGATCAGGTAATCAAGGAAAATGAGAGGTGACAAACTGCTTATCCAGTTCTGGGTTTTAGGAGGGGAGCCTATCCCAGCTATCATAGGGTGAAAGGTGGGGTAAACCCACACATTGACATCTATAGCTAGCCAGAAGCAGAATTAACATTTAACCTAGGAACCATGTTTTTGGACTCTGGGAGGAAGCCGAAGAACCTAGAGAGAACATGCCAGCTCCACACAGAAAGGCCGCAGACGTCTCTTGTATGCAAATACAGGACCTTTTGCTGTGAGGTGACAGTGCTCAACTCTGTACCACTGTGCCAGCCAGGGGATAGGAATCTTCGCTAAAATTACAAACCTGCTACAAATAAAATTCCGTTATTTTGAAGGGGGAATAAGGACCATTTCAGGTCTTCAATTGAAAATGGTTTGGAGAGTCAGATGGAAGCTGTAGCATTGAGTGATCATACTGCAGTGAAATCAGTCAAATTAAAAAGCACAATACTGGAGCAACATATACAGTATTTGGAGTGACAATTTGAACATCAGCTGAATGATTAGAGCATGTGCCACATATCTGTGGCACAGTTCAGTTTTGACCAAGGATCTTTTTAAAAATGTTTTTTTTATGTCATACCTTTTCTGTTGTTTCTTTTGTTTTCTGGCTCAATTCTAACCACCATCATCACGGTGAAATAATTTAAATTTAATAAAGTTTAGTTCTGAAGTCTCTTGTCATGAGGTGGAATATTTGTCTACTCATTACAGGTCTGCGCTGTTAGCGGTGTCTCCGGGTGGCACTGTGGTCTATTCAACCTGCACTCTGTCCAGCTTTGAGAACTTTGCTGTAGTTGAGACGGTGCTGAAGGACTTTCCCGAGGCTGAACCTGAAGACCTGTGGGAGGAGATTGCCATTCCTTTATCTAAGTACTTTACATTCAGCTGTAACCCTAGTCATGGACAGACAACTCAGGAGCCATCCCTGCAGACACAAGATGCTTCTGTGTCCTCTTATCACCACAGACTTGGCATTCTAGTCGTCCCTCAGCCTGGCAAGACATGGGGACCCATGTTTTTGGCTCGGATTAGAAGATGGAAATAAGTCTTACTGTGCGGGAAAAAATACGTGAAATGACATAGCTAAACTTAAACGGTAACCTCATTCAAAACACCAGATTTAAAATTCAGATTGAACACATTGTAAATATGCACAGTGCCTACCTGTGCCACTTATGCAAGAGGAAAAGTAAAGCAGCAGTAGTTGAGACATGCAGATTTAACACGTCGGTGTCAAACAAACATGGTTAAGAAAGTCAGAAATGCTCCCGTTTTAACACTGCAAACACCAACCATCTGCTAAACTATAAGGGTTGCAGCTACAGTTTCTGTTGTTGTAGCTGTTGGCTTCTGTGTGCGTGTGTGGGTGTGTTGCAAGAGATTTAGAAAATAAAAATAGAGCATTGCTCACATCAGTTAAACTCACCTCCAGCAATCTGGATCAAAGACAGAACTTAGTCAATATTCCAGTACTTAACACATGAGTTTCTATATCAAATGAGAAACAATGAGAAAATGATGTGAAAGCCGCCAGTGATCACTTAGTTTTTGCTCAGGTCTGCTGCTCCCCGGGGCTTAGAAAGGCTTTATTTCCAATTTCAGCCAGCTGTTTACCTGTCCATCCTGCATCTGTATCATTTTGGTTCACATTCACTGTTTTCATAGCATCGACTCTTCTCAGCAAATGATCTAATTGAAGCATTTAGCAGCCACAGAGGCAGATATATAAGTTGGAAGACCCCTAATGCACATCAAAAGAGAGTGAATACTGGACTTGGATATTCATGAGTTAGCTAGAAACAACTCCAAATAAAATAGTATTGCTGCAGATACTGTTTGTAAATTAGCAGAAGTCAACAATTCACTATATATTCACCTAGGCTGCTGGGAGGTTCCCATAATGCACTGTTTCTTTTCATTCACCTTATTTACTTTGTTTATACTCCACTCTACATTTAATCATTAATTGTTATTAATCTGTGGCTCTCTTCCACAGCATGTCTTTGTTTTTCTCTCCCCTCAGCCCAACCGGTCGCGGCAGATGACTGCCCCTCCCTGAGCCTGGTTCTGCTGGAGGTTTCTTCCTGTTAAAAGGGAGTTTTTCCTTCCCACTGTCACCAAGTGCTGCTCATAGGGGTTTTGACTGTTGGGTTTTCTCTGTATTATTGTAGGGTCTTTACCCGCAATACAAAGTGCCTTGAGGTGACTGTTTGTTGTGACTTGGCACTATATAAATAAAATTGAATTGAATTGAATATAAGCTAAAAAGCTGGAAAGTTAGTGCTTACCAGTTGTTAGAAGATTTAACTGTTTTGATCGCTGCAACCAACCCTGTTTTTCTATATTAAATGTTACTGTTTATCTCTATATCCATTCTGAAGTTAACAAGGATGGCCAGCTTGGTTCAGAGAGCATACAGGGGCACCAGAAAGCTCTGAAATCTATAGTGCCGACGTGGAAGTTAAATTTGGTCTGAAACCATTGTCACAAACCGGGCTGCACAGCCATGACAGAATCATACACAAATACCAATTAAGAAACTGATTCTTTAGGAATTAGGAAATCATAAGAAAATAAACAATGGTGGGTGTAGGTGAGTACATTGGTAAAGAGATGGTAAGTGCAGTTCAAGAGGAGAACCACAAAGCAACTGAGCTCCAGGGGCTTTTATAGAGCCCAGGTGTTGCCAGCCTTGCTAATTGAGGACAGACCTCACGCTCTCTTCAGTACCTCATCAGTACATGTGGCCATGCAAATTTTGACTCATGGTTACCATCCATGAATCAAAATTTGGGGTTATCACAAAATTTCAACCTACTGACTCAATCTTCTGAGAAAATAACTTAAAATTGAGTTGAAATTTCAAGTAATTAAGAAGAAATTTTGAGATAACTTCAAATTTAAGCTGCCAATCAGGAAATGTTTTACTCAGTGGCAGAAACAAAGTTCCATACATTACTGTATGATATAGGTTATGTCAAAAATTCATGTACAGTTTAGTCTGAAGCGACTTTGTTTTATGAGTTTCATTTCAGTTAAATTTCTAAATACCCTTTCAGTGGTAGAGAATGGGAGTTGACAATATAAGACAAACACCACAGAAGCTTAAATACAAAATCTCCAGGCCTTAAATTAGTGAATCAAGTTACATTTATTTGCTTTTGAGAGATTTTCTTCTACTTATCCTTTTCAGAGTCGTCGGGGGCTGGAGCCTATCCAAACTGTCACAGGGTGAGAGGTAGGGTACACCCTGGACAGGTTGCCAGCCTGTCGCAGGGCTAACACAGAGAGACAGACAACCATTCACACCTATGGGCAGTTTAGAATCATCAATTAACCTAACCCCAATAACCCACCCCCGCATGTCTGAACTGTGGGAGAAACCCGGAGCAGAAAGTCCTCGACCAAGGTGGATTCGAACTGTGAGGCTTCAGTGCTAACCACTGTACTACTATGCCCCCCCCCCCCCCCCCCCCCCCCCCCCATACTTTGGTGAGAAGTCCTCACAGAATTTTTTTTTTTATATCTATCTGTAACACCCATAAACAATATGATTGTTGGCCACTGCTTGGTTTTAAAGATTCAAAGAAAGTAATGCAACACTATTGCAGATGTTTGCACACTCAACCAGAGACTAAAAGTTTCCTGTCTGTGAGATTTGATTAATAACCAGGAAGAGCAGTAATGATAAATTTAATACAATTTCTCTGTTTATTCCTGCTATGGCTCTGTTGCATTGTCCTACTCTGAAAACTCTGGTTTTAGTGTCACCAGAAGTAATGTCATATCTGCCGCCATCTCTTTAGTGTTGCATTTTGTAGTGGCATACCTGGAAGGACTTTTCTTGTGTCATGAACCAATAGCAGCTGCTATTTCACGGAAGATTTGTAGCTTCTCATCACCCTGTGATTGCTCAGATGAGAAGCAAAGGTATATTGGCAGTAAACATAGACAATAATACATAAAAAGTCATATATTCCTACCTTTCTGAACATAACGGGGCGACAAAATGAGTGCAAAGGCAGTTGTGTGTGGAAGCACCAAATTTATAAGGCTGGTGCTTCTGAGCGACCCTATGAGACACCGTCGAAGATATGATTGCTGAAATAGCCTTGCACCGGTTTCATCCGACTACTCTGTGTGGCCATAGACACAAGCATTATTTGAGTGCATTTATATGGCTATTTATACTGGCCGTCCTACTTCTGCTCTACTTTTGCGTGTCTTTGAAAAATAGCTCCAGTCTGTGATATGAGTGAATCATTACATTACCATAACATCAACACAACTTAAAAGTGGTGCGATGTGGAGATGAAGTGGGGTTTCATTAGGGTTAACCATATTGCTGACCTTTGTATGAACTCGGGTTTGTTGATGTTCCCCATATTGCAGTGTTTCCTCAAGGGGAGAATCTCTAAGCAGCTTTTCCTCCACTTCAAAGGGAGAGAATGTAGGCCTGCTTTGCATAATCAGGTGGGGAACAGCTTTTTGCCAGAGAGGCAGGAATTAATTTGTGGCACCGCCAGATATAATCATTAAAACCCTAGTCATTGACAATAAGGAGAGAGGAGGAGGGAAAATTAGAGGAGGAACTGTAGAACAGTAGATAGAATGAGAGAGATGTGGAGCACAGGATAGTCCCGAATGCCAGAGGACACTATAGCAAAGCAGACTAATCTGGTCTGAGCTCTGTAAAGCCAGAAAGACATTTTTGAGCTGCACTCAGTTCTGTCACTCTGTGTTTGGACATGCTGGCATGAAGTTAATCCTTACTTCTGTTACCCCTTTATTTTATATGTATGTCATCATTTTAAAGTCAAGGAAACACGTGATGAAAAAAATTGAAAAAACTGATTTGAAATTTTGAAAATAGCATGCAAATCTAATTGAAAGCCATTCAGCAGCATGGAGTATGTGTAAGCTCTAAATCTACAACCACAATTTATAAATTTACCTCATGGTTCAGTCTCATTGCTGCCATTAACCTGGTTTCTAGCTGCAGCAAGCAGTTTTCAGCAAACAACCTCTGAAACCCACTCACTCAAACAAAGTCAGCAACTAATTTTTTTGTGTACAACATTATAATATATTTTTTTATATTACAACACTGGCTTGGATAAGCTAATTCATTATTTGTGTAGCTAAAATCCAATTAGGTTGTGACCATGATAAATACCCTGTAAAAAAAAAAAAAGAAAAAAAAAGAAAAAGAAAATCTAACTTAAGGATTTGACAATGAATATGCTGGACAGCTAACAAGTGGGTCTATAGATTCAGTGTCTTTTGGGGTATCCATCATTCATTTCAAACATCATCATCTGCCAATATTCCATCAGTGGGAGGGAAGGGAGAGCAGGATTGCTGCTCCTGATTGATTGTTTCGCTACTAATCTCTGAGGAGATATGTCTGAATAGAATGAATAATTGAGGTCAGCCAGTGATTGGTTTTGTTAATCTGCATGCAAAAACACATGTTTTCTTAATCAGGCTCTATTACAGAACACAAAAACATGCACACACTCCTGCCAAGAAATTAGCAGCCCCCCCCCCCCTTCCCCGTCCCCTCTCCAAAAAAAAAAAAGAGCAAAAAAGACAAAAAAAAAAAAAAAAGACAAACTTTGGCAGACTTGAGCCTACAAAGTAGTGCACATACTGGGATACAATAAAAATAAATAAATAAGCTGTCCAAATGTGGTACATTACAGAAAAAACTAAGGCATTTTATTTAAAGACTAACTGCATACAGAGTAAAATTTCCCCTTATGTGGTTTATGGCTTTGGGGAACACACAGTATGATCAGTGTCAGACAGATTACGCCTGAGGAAAAGTAATGGGACAGAAGTGAAAGTGAAAGCAACGGAAACAACTTTCAGATAAAAGAAGGAAACACAGATATTCTCACACTTTTAGCGTCTGCCATACACACAGTCTCCAAAGGCAAAAGAAATGATAAGATTAACAGAAGTACAAGTGTTCTGCTGTTAGAGGCCAAGAAGAGGAGGTGTTACATCTTCCTTGTTCTTCTGCCACTGGTGGCATTGGCAGCCCTTAGAGCCATATGTTAAAAGGTTTTGAAATTTGTGCACTGCGTTGGGACAGTCTTTGATTGTTTTCACCATATTTCATGTCTGTTTGTCAAATACTCAAGCACCACCAATAGGCCAGAGTTGGAGAAGTTTTAACCATGTCCTTGTTTTCTAAAAATGAGGTAAATGAGGTAAATGTTTGAGTCCCATGAATACTATGGCATCAAGCTCAGTATGTTGAGCTCATGAAAAAGTTTTTAATAGCAGTTTTCATTAGCATGTTTTATCTAGTCCAGAACTGGTGCAGATAATCAAACCACTGATAATCCTCCATGTTGAAACATAGTATGACCAAGATTTAGAAAATAGATAAAAAAAAAGACCCAATACAAGTAGTTGAGCCCAAAATTCAGCAGGAAAGTGTTTCCAGAGGTCAAGGCAGAAAGCTGTTTTCCCATAGGACCAGAAGTCTTTTTGCAACCACAGCTATCGCCATCTGGTGGCCTTCAGATAGAATGTGGGTTTAAGGCGCTCATTGGCTTTTTTTGTTATTACTGTCTATGATCAGGGCCACAATCAAGTTTGTGATTGTGAATACAAATTTAACAGCATAGGATTACTGTTCATATTCTTTTGCTGTCCAAAAGAAAGCAGGTTTAAGGCACTTGGGCATTGGCTTCATATTTTTAGACACAGAGGCTACATCTAACTTTGATATATGGTTTATGGTTCTTACAGCTGCACCTTTTTATGATCAGATTGAGCTTCCATGGTGATGCCTGCTAAACTGCATGGCCGCCTCCTTGCTACTTGCAACTTTATTTGTTGTTTTTCTGGGAGATATAGCAGAGAAAGAGGTGGTGCAGCTTTATTTCATATTCTAGGTAATTGTAGGTGATGATGGTAATAATCAAATGTGAAGCATACATCAGTGTGTCCTAGAGGAGAGCTGAACTTGGATACAGTTACAGTATTTTAAGTAATGGTTGAACAATATGTAAAATCTGTTAAAGGCAAAGCAAGATGTTTAGTGCATGCCTGACCTAACTTTTTCAAAACTTGTCCACTGTTTTAATTAAACTGGAAAAGAAAAAAATTCAAATTGTGCTGACCGATTATACCAGCGAGAGCGGTGCTTTTCTTGGTTGTAGACCTCTGTGAACCTCAGCAGTCGTGAGGAAGGAGAGACATCCATAACAGCTGCGCATGAAGACAAAGCACAGGCTTAACAGACTGAAGGCAGGACAGATTACCCTGGCCTAGACACTCATTTATCCAAAGAAAAGACAGAATTGATCTGGAGATATAAAACTAAAGCCTTCGACAGTCTTTCAGCAAAGTGGCATTTGAAAGCAAACTATCAAGTCTTTTCTGTTTTAAGTAATGAGTCATCAATTATCCACAAATTCTATGCAAATTGGAATGCAGGTCAGAACTGGGTATAAATTTATGCCATTTCAGGGTGTGCATTCATACTATCGACCGCTTTAACTAAGAATGGCTCACAATCACTTTTGAACCTTCTGTCAGGCTACAGAAACAGAATGGTGAGCAGCACATAGAAAAGAGCCATATTCCTGAAAGTTTTATGTTGGAGCATACGTATTAAAAGGACTGGGTCTAACACAGGTCTACAGCAGAGGTCTACTTAATATGGCATTGTAATTTTCTAATTCAGCACTTGAGAAAGATGCAGCTCTCCTTTTAGAGAATTAGTACAGTTAATGGACATATTCCAATACCTGTCCGGATTCTAAATGCCGACTTTCAGGTTTCATTATACCCACAAAAAAGATGGTTAATTATTTAAATGACATTTTAAAAAAACAGTTTAGGTGTGCTGTTTTTATATGTGCATGTTCTCTAAATATATTGTGCCCACTCAAGATGTGATAACTAACCACACTCCACTCTCAGCTTTATGGGACTCCATACATCTTAGATACTCTCTCATTCCACTAGGTTAATTCTCATGCTAATCACTTCTATAGCTTCATTTCATCTGTATTTCAGATCCCCAATAAACATGCATGTTTAACACTAAGACTGTAGCATGGATCCCTGTATCCCGTCTTTTGCCCCCCCCCCCCCCCCCCCCCCAAAAAAAAAAAATGCTAGATAAGCAGTTAAGAAAATGGATGCATGGATGAATCCCTTTGGTACACATACCTAAGATTTGACTGTTCATCCAGTTAAGGTGTCCTTCATTGAGTTGTCTTGTCTAATTTTTACTTCACTTCTGTTCAACTTTCCAACTTCAAGCCTTGTTGGAGTGGACACGCTTTGAGTGAAGGAAAAGCATGAATAATAGATTCTTCACCCAGAGGGGAATGGAAGTCAGATGGGAGAAGTATGAAGCAGCTGATTAAAAACTGATATACTTCTTACCAATGAAATCAACCAATCAAAGCTTGTAAAGAAAAAAAAATTAGTAAGGGGTGTTATTTAAAGGATCGAGTAGGTGACACTCGAATAAAGAAGATATTTGGAGAGTAGTTTGAGGTAATTCAGAAATAACAGTCTTCCTAGAGCCTACCTTTAAAATGCTTAGATTGGATAATCAATAGTGTATTCATCATGTTTTATGTTAGCACTTAGGCACTTACATGTAATATATTTATTATTCATATTCAGACAGTCACCGCGAAGTGTGTCTTGCAGTGTGTAGTATCTCTTCCATGTCTATTTTTCAGTCTTGTATTTTGATAAAAGTTGGGCAGTTTGGAGTTCAGCACCGATGAAATTACAGTGCGCTCCTGTGCAGCAGTAATAAACTGATTGTTCTGTGTTGTCTAATTTGACTTACTTCAGTCTTTTGTTTTCTTTCTCTTTCAGAAAAAGACGTTTGAGTAGTTTCAAATGTGATATTAGGAAGTTTTCCTGAGAAACTCTCGGGTTGTTTTTGCAGTATGCTTTCGGTCATTGTACACATGCACTGGGAAGCTCTGTCTGATCAGTTTTGCAGCATTTGGCTGAATCTGAGCAGAGTATAGGCCTGTACACTTCACAACTCATCCTGCTGCTTCTATCAGTAGTCACATCATCAATAAACACAAGTGACCTGGTTCCCCTGTCAGCCATACAGGCCCATGCCATAACACTCCTTCCACCATGTTTGACAGATAATGTGGTTTTCTCTTCCCATCATTCTGGTACAAGTTCATCTTGGTTTCACTTGTACAAGAACAGTGCAGGCTTTTTTTCTGTCAAATTCCAATCACACCTTCCTGTTCTTGAGTGTAACCAACTGTTCACACCTTGTTGTAAACTCCCAGCATCAACAGCAGGTCTGTTGACTATAGAGTTTGATAATAATAAGAATGTACCAAATTTTTGATTTGGCCACTCCTAAAGTTTCTGCTATCTCTCTGGTAGTTTTATATTTTTTCAATCTAATTATGGCCTTAATTTGTCATGAAATACTGAGTAAACGGGCCTCACCTGCCACAAAAGTGCCAAGTTACTTTTAAGCCTTTGAAAATGGGGGTCTATGTATAATTGGCTTTAATGCTAAATAGCTAATGCAGTACTTTTGTTAAATCATTTGAATTAAAACTAAAAGTCTGCACTTCAATGACACATTGATTGTTTGATTTAAAATCCGCTGTGGTGGCATACAGTACAGAAGCAAAACTAAAAAAAAAAACCCCCAAAAATGTCATTGTCTAAAATATTATAGACCTAACTAACTGTGTATTTGTTCAGTATCCTTGTGTAGGTTACCTATATTAGGAAAGGGTGCCACACATGTTATTGCATCCCTGTACAAAGTTAGTACTGCATTATTCCCAGTGGAATACATGTTCACTGCAGGCTTTTTTTCCCAATTAGCACAACTCAGTAGTGAGTCTGCTGACCAGACAAGTTCAGTGCCCGTCTTGTTTCAAGGGTTTCACAAGACATACAGAAGGTGACATCGAGGCCAATGCAGTGCATAAACTGAAGTCAGCAATAAGGCAGGTGGCAGAAGGGAATGTCTTCTATTTATCCTCCCTGTCATTTTTTTCTTTACCTGCCTCCCTGCCCCTTCTGTGCTTTCAGAACTTGCTATTCTCTCTGTCTCCTTGTTGCAGGATGACTTTTTCCTCTCCCTCTCCCTTTCTCTGCGTCTGTGTATTCTGGCTGTCTTTCTCTACCTCTCCTCTCTCTCTCTCCCTCAGAGTCAGCCTTTGATCTTGCCAGTCCTAGCACACAGGTAGACAGTGATGCTGTATGGCTTTTCTCCGCCTATTAATGTCCTAACTCTTGCTCAGTCTTTTGCAGGGGGTCTACTGAGACATCATCTCCCCACACCACACTGTCTAATAACAGGGCTTGGACACCTGTAATCACAAGCATAGTGTGTGTGTGTGTGTGTGTGTGTGTGTGTGTGTGTGTGTGTGTGTGTGTGTGTGTGTGTGTGTGTGTGTGTGTGTGTGTGAGATAGAGAGGAATAAGGTAAATTTAAATGAGGCACAAAAAAGGGCCTGAAAATCATATAAGCTGAAACAAATGTGGTGACAGCAATAACACTTCATATCAACGTCCATATCTGTGACAAACAAAACAAACCATAGCCCGTTTGTTTCCATAGCTAATACACAGCTCACACAGGCCCATTGTAATATGAAGCTAATAATGATTTTGCTGCATATTAAAGATGAATATGATAAAAATCTATGAAAACATAATGCTGCTGAAATGGAAAACCTGTCAGGGACATATGAAGACTGATTTTGTAATTGCCTATCTTGTAAGCAGATGTAAGTCTGGATTGAAATCAGCCTAAACTTTGAATCATCAGGGCATCATTGCATCATTCTGTTGTCCTAAATTTTAGAATCATTAGTGCTGAAAGAAACATGAAGACATACATGTGGCAATAAACAGGTATAATTTAGATAAATATCCATGGCTGTGGGTGCCAAGATTGCTTTTCCACTGTCACCCTCCCAAAAAACGAAAAAAAAAAGAAAGAAAGAATGCAAAGAAGTTTGGAGAGCTGAATGTTTGGAGAGCTGACATTAGAATGAAAGATGTTCAGCCAACCTGACAATTTTACCCTTGCAGTGACTGCATATAAACAAAAACATTAAACTGGACCAAAACAATGCATTTAAATATGGTGCTGCATACAAATACGCTCCAAGTACCAACTGTTTCCCTGTTAATTAGAAAAAGAGTACTCAGTGATTCAGCATAGCACCTCTATATTACTGTGAGGCTATGATGGAGAGCTTTTTTTTTTTTTAAAGGATCAAATGAATTTAATATTCTGTGCATTTTTCTTTTTTGTCAAAACCTGACACTTTCCTTACCCATAAGGCAACCTGACTGTTGGGATAAGATTTGGATGCATTGTTCTGGTGGCAGATGATGCAGCACTGAGCCTTAAGCAGATGCTATCAGGTCATTTAAATTCACATCTTCTTTTTCAGTTTGAATCTTGTCCGTTGATATAAATTATGACAGTTAATTTTTTTTGTACTCCATTATCTTAATTCAATTCAGTTTTATTTATATAGCACCAAATCACAACAAACAGTCGCCTTAAGGTGCTTTGTATTGCGGGTAAAGACCCTACAATAATACAGAGAAAACCCAACAGTCAAAACGACCCCCTATGAGCAAGCACTTGGTGACAGTGGGAAGGAAAAACTCCCTTTTAACAGGAAGAAACCTCCAGCAGAACCAGGCTCAGGGAGGGGCAGTCATCTGCCGCGACTGGTTGGGCTGAGGGGAGGGAAAAGACATGTTGTGGAAGAGAGCCAGAGATTAATAACAATTAATGATTAAATGTAGAGTGGAGTATAAACAAAGTATATAAGGTGAATGAAAAGAAACAGTGCATTATGGAACCCCCCCCCCCCCCCCCCCCCCCCCCAGCAGCCTAGGCCTATAGCAGCATAACTAAGGGATGGTTCAGGGTCACCTCATCCAGCCCTAGCTTGATCAAAAAGGAAAGTTTTAAGCCTAATCTTAAAAATAGAGAGGGTGTCTGTCTCCCGAATCCAAGCTGGAAGCTGGTTCCACAGAAGAGGGGCCTGAAAGCTGAAGGCTCTGCCTCCCAATCTACTCAGAATCAGAATCAGAGTCAGAATCAGAAGGTTTTATTGCCATATGGGTGAACAGGTTCACAGCATTAGGAAATTGCTGCGGTACTTCGTGCTTACATAAAAAACAAATAAGTATAAAAACTATAAGACAATGTTACAATTATACAAATTACAAATATACAGAGATATTAGAACTATAACTATAACACAATATTACAAAATATACAGTGCAGAGAATAATTAAAAGATAAAAGAATGTAAACTATAGTCCAGTAATATGTACATCAGTGCAAACAGACAGGTGCATAGACATAGGGTCATCAGCGTTTGTGGAGGGTGGTGGTAACAGTCTTAGGGTTATTGTTCATAAGTCCAACAGCAGAGGGGAAGAAACTGTTCATGGCGGGAGGTTCTGGTCCGAATGGACCGTAGCCTGAGGGGAGAGGGTCAAAAAGTCTGTGCCCAGGGTGAGAGTGGTCGGCTGTGATCTGACCTGCATGCCCCAGTGTCCTGGAGGTGTACAGGTCCTGGAGAGATGGGAGGTTACAGCCAATCACCTTCTCAGCAGAGTGCACAACGCGCTGTAGTCTCTGTTTGTCCCTAGTGGTGGCTCCAGCGTACCACACAGTGATGGAGGAGGTAAGGATGGACTCGATGATGGCAGTATAGAACTGCACCATGGCCCTTACTGGCAAGCTGAATTTCTTGAACTGCCGCAGGAAGTACATCCTCTGCTGGGCCTTTTTGATGACAGAGGTGATGGTGGGCTCCCACTTGAGGTCCTGGGTGATGGTAGTTCGCAGGAAGTGAAATGAGTCCACTGTGGTGATGGGGGTGCCAGTCAGGATGATGGAGGGTAGAGGGGCTGTGTGCTTCCTAAAGTCCACTATAATCTCCACTGTCTTCTGGGCGTTCAGCACCAGGTTATTGTGGCTGCACCAGGACACCAGACGTTTGACCTCCATCCTGTAGGCCGACTCGTCCCCGTCTGAGATGAGTCCGATGAGAGTTGTGTCATCTGCAAACTTAATAAGCTTGACAGACTGGTGGTCAGAGGTGCAGCAGTTGGTATACAGGGAGAAGAGCAGAGGAGAGAGGACACAGCCCTGAGGAGTGCCAGTGCTGATGGTCCGGGAGTCCGAGACATTCTTCCCCAGCCTCACGTGCTGCTTCCTGTTCGTCAGGAAGTCAATGATCCACCTGCAGATGGGATCAGGCACGTTCATCTGGGACAGCTTTTCTTGGAGGAGATCAGGCAGGATGGTGTTGAAGGCAGAGCTGAAGTCCACAAACAGGATCCTGGCGTAGGTTCCCTGGGAGTCCAGATGCTGTAGGATGAAGTGCAAAGCCAGGTTGATGGCGTCGTCCACAGACCTGTTGGTTCTGTAGGCAAACTGCAGGGGGTCCAGAAGGGGGGCTGTGAGGGACTTGAGGTGGGACAGCACCAGACGCTCAAACGACTTCATGACCACAGAAGTCAGTGCCACAGGTCTGTAGTCATTAAGTCCAGTGATCCTTGGCTTCTTGGGGACAGGAACAATGGTAGTAGTTTTAAAACAGACAGCCATGTGGCAAGCCTCCAGCGAGGAGTTGAAGATGTTCGTGAACACTCTTAAGTATCCTAGGAACCACAAGTAAGCCAGCAGTCTGAGAGCGAAGTGCTCTATTGGGGTGATATGGGACTATAAGGTCTTTGAGATAAGATGGGGCCTGATTATTCAAGACCTTGTAGGTGAGGAGAAGGATTTTAAATTCTATTCTAGATTTAACAGGGAGCCAATGAAGAGAAGCCAATATGGGAGAAATCTGCTCTCTCTTTCTAGTCCCTGTCAGTACTCTAGCTGCAGCATTTTGGATCAGCTGAAGGCTTTTCAGGGAGCTTTTAGGACAGCCTGATAATAACAAATTACAATAGTCCACCCTAGAAGTAATAAATGCATGAATTAGCTTTTCAGCATCACTCTGACAAAGGATGTTTCTAATTTTAGAAATATTGTGCAAATGCAAAGAAGTGGTCCTACATATTTGTTTAATATGTCCATTGAAGGACAAATCCTGGTCAAAAATGACTCCAAGATTTCTCACAGTGTTCCTGGAGCCCAAAGTAATGCCATCCAGAGTAAGTATCTGGTTTGACACCATGTTTCTAAGATGTGTGGGGCCGAGTACAAGAATTTCAGTTTTATCTGAATTTAGAAGCAGGAAATTAGAGGTCATCCAGGCCTTAATGTCTTTAAGACATTCCTGCAGTTTAACTAATTGATGTGCGTCATCTGGCTTCATTGATAGATAAAGCTGAGCATCATCTGCATAACAATGAAAATTGATGCAGTGCTTTCTAATAATACTGCCTAAGGGAAGCATGTATAATGTAAATAGAATTGGTCCTAGCACAGAACCCTGTGGAACTCCATAATTAACCTAAGTGTCTGAAGAAGACTCCCCATTTAATGAACAAATTGGAGTTTATTAGATAAATATGATTCAAACCACTGCAGTGCAGTACCTTTAATACCTATAGTATGCTCTAATCTCTGTAATAAAATGTTATGGTCAACAGTATCAAAAGCTGCACTGAGGTCCAACAGGACAAGAACAGTGATGAGTCCACTGTCAGAGGCTCTAAGAAGATCATTTGTAACCTTCACTAATGCTGTTTCTGTAAGGTGTCAGAAACAGCAAAAATCACACTCATCCATTTTCCCATGTAAACAGACTAAATAACTGATGAGTGGAGAATGGACATATGTAAAGGATGCCCTCAACTGACTGTAGGTGCTATTTATGTAGGTACAACTTTTAACTGCATGTATGTTTGCACACGCATCACATGATTTGACGTACAGTAAGCCAGTGTTTTTATGCAATGCCGTAATGCTTGTTTATAATTATTCACAGCTGTGTGTACATCTGTATACTCTACTCCTTGATGCATTATAATGCAAAATAGTTTTTGTGTGTTTCTCTTGTTTGTAAAGTATTTTACTTCTCATTGTATTCTGATTTCTATTATGGTATCTTTTGGTTTGGAATGGAGGGCAGTGAGTGAAGGTTATTTATATGTTAATGTTATACGCTGAAAAACTGCAATGAAACATCTTTTTTTACACAGGCTTAGTCGAATTTGACAGGAAAACTGAAAAACCATGATATAACTTCTTTTCAGTAGGGTTATTTAAATTTACCTGGAACCAAACTAGGAAAAAAGTACAGATTCAAATCTAGAGGTCAAAATGATGGGACTAAGGAGAGGACATAAAGCATTTTGGTAATAAATGTGGCTTCAGATGACTGAAACATACTAAATACAATCATGTGAAAAAGAAAGTTTTTCAACTGAGTATGTCCCATAATTCAGCAGCTTGTAGAAGTAATTGTCCTGTGAAAACTTCCTTTTTCATATGTCTGTTGTTATTCTCAGCTGTATATGAACCAGTATGAGCATATATACTGAACTTCTTGATGCATTATAATGCAAAATAGCTCCTATGTGCTTGTCTTGTTTGTGTTTTCCTGTTCTTTGTATTCTGTTTCATATTACTGTATCTCTTGGTTTGGAAAGGAGAGCTCTGAGTCAAGGTTATTTATATGTTAATATTATACGCTGAAAATTGTGATGAAATTTATTTATTTATTTTTTTTGCAGGGTTAGTTAAATTTAACAGGAAACAAACAGGGGGAAGAGGTGCAGATTCAAATCTAGAGGACCAAAATAATATGACTGAGGACAGAAACCCCCCCAACATTTTCAGTCTGAATGTACCTTCAGATGGCTGATGTACTAAATAAAAAAGATGCTGCTTTTGCGCTATTTTAAAAACAGTGTTGACAGCTTATTTTCTTATACTAAATTAACGGTGTAATCCTTAACCCCCCACCCACACACACACACACACACACACACACACACACACCCCAAAAAGCATATAATTCCATTTATTACATTACAAGGTGATGCTTTCTAATTACACATTTGACAGGCAGAAAATGTTTTGGAGTTGTCACAGAAAAACATGATTGAAATGGTTAATTAATTATTGGCCAGTGATCTAAATCTTTGAGCTTTATTCTTTATTGTAATTTAAGCAAAGTAGATAAAAAGTCCATGTCCTAAGTTTAAGTCCCAATCCCCAAGTCTGAATTCAATCTTTCAGGGGATTTACCTGAGCTTCACTATTTTTTTTTTAATCCACATAATACATAACCCCAAACTTAGCATTGTTTTGTCCTCAGCTTGACTGTTTCTTAGCCTTCACAACGTGCAAGCTTTCAAGACACTGAACACATAAGTAATTTAAATGAAAAGAAATGAAAAAAAAATGAGTTAACAGTAAATATGCTGCTGATTTTACAGGATCAAATTAAGAAAATTTAAAGAACATCACTTAGATTCCTTTCATCTCACTCTGCAAGGCAGTCTTACTTCATATCACTCTTCCTCCCTTCTCTACTTCACATCTCTCTCTCCCTCCCTGCTGTCTATTCATCTTTCTCTCTTTCGTGAAGTGATGGCTCAATTACCATTCCTCACACTCAGGCTTCAAAAGTGAACAAAATGAAGTACAATTTCTTGACCATGAAAAAAAAAGAGAGAAAAGGGAAAAAAAGTCTTTTAATTTTCCCTTAATCCCTTCTCTGGCTGTCAGAGCTCACTCAGCTCAGTAGTGAATTGTGACACCAGTAGTTTAAGAGGTTTCTGGGTTGCAGCTGAGCTTTGGATCGATTCAGTGAACTCAGTACTTAATGAAGGAGGAGGGTAAAAACGTCTGAATGAATGTATGAGGGAATCAATTAGTCATAAACTCCGCTTCCTATAAAAACTAATATGAACAATGTAATATCCAATCTAGACTTTGTATAAAAAGATCATCTGGTTTCAACAGTATGAAAATCATGGTAAAAAGTAATTTGTCCCAAGCTTTTCATACATCTATTTTCAAAGTGCACATCCTTCTGCTTCCTTTTATATCTTCATCTCCCTGTTTCTGAAGTCCCTCCTTCACTTCAGCCTTAATCCTTTCTTTCCCTAAGTGCTAGCTCCCAGGCTTGAGCCTCAGGGATCCACATGACTTGATTGTGTTTTGATGTTCTTGTGAAACCTACAAGTGCACTCAGCACTCAAGACCTATAACATACATTTTGAAAACCGCTCACCCTGTGGAAAAGAGATGGAGGAGGAAGGAAGGGTGTTTACCATTACTGTGGTGGGCACAACATAAAGACTAGCAGCTGCATAAATACACACAAATCCCTATACATGCAAGGGGGCGAAAACATCCTGTACTGACACTGATTCCTTTGTAAATCCCCAAATCCTTCCCTTTTCATGTCATGAAATATGAACCCCCCTTTCTTTAATGTCAGGAAGTGATCTGCTTTAAACCCAGAGAGAGGCCACGGTATCTTTAGATACACTTTTAATCATTCTAGTTAATTCAAAAGCACAATCTTTTCTTAACCTTTACCAAAGGGCTGCACAAAAAATATTCTTGTCAGATTGTCCAGTATTTGAAATCCAAGCACACACGGGTGTTTTAAATTATTGAGGGGATTTTCACACTTACGCCATGTTCGAGTCACATTGGAGTTACTGTAATTACCAGGTATACAACTCGAACATAGTCATAAATACTTGTAATAATTATTATTAGATACTGACTGGGAAGTCAGCATGTTCTTCTGGTGCCTGTGTGGGGTATCTTTGGGTTCTCCTGAATGTGTTAACTCGCGACTCTAAATTGGCGTGTATGTGTGTGAATGTGAGAGCGTGCAAATTGTTTGTCATTCTTTCTTAGTCCTATGTCAGACTTGCAAACCTCTGCCAGTGACTCAACCCTGCCTCTTGCCCAACAACACCGCGATTTATTTATGTAAAATCAATAAAACGAAAGTTATAAACTCATTTAATGTTGAGTCCGACAGCCTACTGAAACTGTTTGAATTTTAGTGGATTTCTTTTATTGTTATTACAATCAAGACTCTTTTTGTAGATTCATTTAAATGCTGCATGTACTCCTTTCCCCCCTGCAGATGTTTTCACTAGTCACAGAAGAAAAGGCTTCATTAAGCTGCAACTTGTGAGAATGAGCCAGCACGAGCAATTAACCAGAATCATGAAACTTGGGGAAATGGAATTTAGACATTGTTAATTGAATCATTCATAACTGTACTTTTTGTGACATATCAAAATACCTCAATAAAAAATGTCTTAGCTGACCACTTAGTAATTTCCCAATTTAATAAGGAGTACCAGCAACAAGTAAGATATAAAATCTGACAGTTACAAAAGAGATTTATTTTAAGTCAACTTTTTCTAAGCCTTAAATACCCATATACCCATGCGTATATCTGTCATTTGATTATTAGTCACAAAGGCATCCCTTGCTTAAACACTGTCAATTCATGAAATGTGAGGCAAAGATATCGCCATGATCTGAATATCTAATACTAAGAGGCACCACTGAGAGTCTAAATCTTCCATATTCTTTCCATTCTAGTGAGGTGATTCTCCCAGATGTTGCAATCACATGTAGCATTCAGGAAACAGTGAAAAAGTGGATTGAAAAGATTCAACAAAATTTAACTGTATCAAAGTTAGCTATTTAATATCTGAAAATAATGTACTATGATTATTACTGTTTTATTGGCTTGAGATCTGGTGACTGTGGAGGCCATTTGAGTGCAGTGAACTCATTTTCACGTTCAAGAAAACAGTTTGAGATGATTTAGCTGTTGACATGGTGTGTTATCCTGCTGGAAGCAGCCATTAGGAGATGCATACACTGTGATCATAAAGGGATAGACATGGTCAGCAACAATACTCGGGTAGGCTGTGATGTTTAAATGATCCTCAGTTGGTACTAAGAGGCTATAAATGTGTGCCAAGAAAATATCCCCCATACCATTATACCACCAGCAGTCTAAACTGTTCACACAAGGCAGGATGGATGCTTTCATATTGTTTATGCCAAATTTTGAACCTATCTTCTGAATATTGGAGCAGAAATTGAGACTCATCAGGCCAGGCACCATTTTTCAAATCATCTATTGTCCAGTTTTGGTGAGCCCGAGTGAACTGTAGCCTCAGCTTCCCATTCTTAGCTGACAAGGGTTGCTCCCAGTGTGGTCTTCTGCTGCTGGAGACCATATGCTTCAAATTTTGACGTATTTTGTATTCGGAGATTCTCTTCTGAATATCTTGGTTGTAACAAGTGGTTGTTTGCGTTATTGTTGCTTTCCTATCAGCTTGAAGCAGTCTAGCAATTCTCCTCTGACAGCAATAAGACATTTTTTTTTTTTTTTTGCCTCTCATTGGATTGTTCTGGATCATTCTGATCATTCTGATCATTCACTGTAAGCCATACAGATGGTTGTGTAGATCAGTAGATCAACAGTTTCTGAAACACTCAGACCAGCGCGCCTGGCACCAAGAACCATGCCACATTCAAAGTCACTTAAATCACCTTTCTTCCCCATTCTGATGGTTGGCTTGAACTACAGCATGTCCTCTTGACCATGCCTACATGCTTAAATGCACTGAGTTACTGGCATCTGATTGGCTCATTAGACAACCAGTTTTTTAAGCAACTGCCTAATGAAGGCAGCTTTGAATGAGCAGCTTGTAAAGCCCACGGATAACCGAAACAACTACCTGTAACATCATTCAGCATGAATTGGTTTGGTGGTGGGTCAGTCTGGTCTGGGGAGGCATATCCATGGTTGGACACACAAACCTCTACAGGCTAAGCAATGGCAGCCTGACTGCCATTAGGTATTGGTATGAAATCTTTGGACTCATTGTCAAACCCTATGCTAGTGGAGTGGGTCCTGGGTTCCTCTAGGTGTATGACAGTGCCTGGCCTCATGTGGCAAGAGAATGCAGGCAGTTCCTGGAGGATGAAAGAATTGATACCACTGACTGGTCCCCCACACTCACCTGACCTAAATCCAATAGAACATCTGTGGGACGTTATGTTTCCGTCCATTCGGGGCCGCCAGGTTGAACCTCAAGCTGTTCAGGAACTCAAGGATGTCCTGGTCCAGATCTGAAAGGAGATCAAACAGTGAAACAATGTGGTTTTCTTTTGTTCCTAACACTAATGTGTCCACATCAGTATAGAAATCCAACACGAGTTTTTTCCTATTGAAATCTGACGTGCTTTCAAAGTATTCCTTTAATTTTTTCGAGCAGCGTATAGATAAACCTGTAGAACGGCATAATGACATCTGAGCAGTTATTTGGGAGTCATGTCAATACAGCACATTAAAACCATGAGAGCTTCAGCCAACGCAGAAGAGGCTTGGATCCAAAAACAGCACTGATATTTCAAAAGTAACCTTCCAAGCAGTCGCCAAGCATATTATGCATGGCGACTGTTTCCTTGTTAAAATAAAGCACCATGAGACTCCAAATAATTGGGCCAATAATGACAATCACAGCTGAACATTACCTGAACTACACTGTGCACCACAAATGAATGTTCTTGTATCCACAGAAAGAGAGAGAGGGAGAGAACAAATCATGAATTGTGTACACCAGGGTAGGTGTGTTTTAAATGAAAGTAGACATATTCAAATGTCTAATCAATAATGAAGAAGTTGTCGTCATTTTTGAACTACTTCCCAAACTGAAACATTCAGAAATCAGTTTATTTCTTTATTTATGTCAGCAGAAATGTGCCAACAAGCAACAAGAAGCATGAGTGTGAAAGTCTTTTGAGAATTATTGGTTCAAGAGCGAAAACAGGCACAGACAGTCTTTTCAGTTGTTGCTGCTTTGCCACATTCATTATGCACAGCTAGTTTAAATGAATAATGCAGGTGACTAAATGGTTCTACAGAAGTAGTTCAATTATCATCATGAATAATAAATTTATTATTAAAAGGTGCTTGGAGATTTAAGTCACACTGTGAAGCAGTGTATAATCACTTTCCTAGACTTGTGTGTCAAATTAGCTCCTCTCCAGCATGACCTACACCAGCCCCCCCCCCCCCCCCCCCCCCCCCGCCCCCATCTGTATTAAGGCAGACAGCAACACTGTCAAAAACAAACAAACAAAAAAACAAAAAAACCCAATATTTACAAAGAAAATAATATGACACTTTTTAAAGGTAGCAACATCATGATTGCCTTGCACTCAGAAGTAGCTCAGTTTAGCTCAGGAATAAAAAAATGTGAAAACATAGTGAAGAAACTGAGTTATCACGATGTCTGAAACAAGAAAAATGTGAGAAGTGGTTTTGTTTCCTTTTCCTAGTTGTTCATCTCCCAATCAAATGATAACATAAATCTTTAATCTTCTTCTACCACTTAAATTCCCTTCACTCCTTTTTTCCTGGCCATGTTTTATCCACTTCCTTGCCCATCAATAATCTGAAAATTAGAGGGATTAAATTATTAAAGAAGTTCCCGCTGTAGTTTTAATAGATACACGCTAGCTTTCCCCATCACCCATCCATCATTTTCGCCTACTGTACCTGCTTAATGAACTCACTGTCAGAGATGCAATTCAGGTTTTCCCAGCATACTTTTAGTAAGAGAATGGGAAATGTGACTTTCTGACCCTCATTCCCACGCCCCGTTTAAGATCAATCCAATGTGATTTTACTACTGCTATCAAAAAAACTACTTCAGTTTCTTAGAGAAACTCCCACAGTGCACCTACTCAGACTAAGAAAAGCAGAGAAAGACTGAAGAGAAAACTTTAAAGCAAATATACTCAGTGGTCACAGTTAGGTACACCTTGCTAACGTCAGTTTCAGAACTGCCTTAAGTCTTCATTCAACAAGGTGCTGGAGACATTCCTCAGAGATTTTGGTCCATATTGACATGATAGCATCACACAGTTGCTGCAGACTTGTCAGCTGCACAGCTAAGATGAAAATCTCCCCTTTTACCACATCTCAAAGGTGCTCTATTAGACTGAGTGACTGTAGAAGCTGTTTGAGTACAGTGAACTCACTGTCACGTTGAAGAAACAAGTCTGAGATTATTTGAGCTTTGTGACAGGATGTATTATCCTGCTGGAAGCAGCCATCAGGAGATGGGTACACTGTGGTCATACAGGGATGGACATGATCAGCAGCAATACTCAGGTAGGTTGTGGAGTTTAAAACAATGCTCACTTGGTACTAAGAGGCCCAAAATGTTGCAAGAAAATATCCCCCACATATTAGACCACCAGCAGCTGCCTGAACTATTGCAGGATGGATCCATGTTTTCATGTTTATTTATGCCAAATTCTGGCTTTGAACAGTTATTCACTGGATAGTTTCTCTTTTCCAGACCATCCTCTGAAACATCAACAACCATGCCACATTCAAAGCCACCTTTCTGCCCCATTCTGATGATCAGTTTGAACTTCAGCAGGTTGTCTTTACCATGTCTACATGCCTAAATGCCTGATTAAATACTTGTATTAACGATTAATTAATGAATTATTAATGAGCAGTTGAACAGGTGTACCTAATAAAGTGTCTAGTCAGTGTATATTGCTGAACCAGTATAAACTTATATTATGCTTTGCCAAAGACAGTCTAATTATTCTAATCCAACACATTTAGTGTGAAACACTAAATGTGTTGGATTTACATTTTGCCCAATTAACACTTAATTAATGAGCATAAAATGAAAATGTCAGAGTCTTCAACATAAAGTGAGAATGTAGTGCAGTGCAACATATTTTTTCCTTCTTTGTGAGATTGCCATAAATAAGTGTCACAGACATTACAGATAAAGTCCGGCTGGAGAAAGTGAATGGATATGACTGCAAATGTGATATTCTCAAACTTCACTCAGACACTACATATGACACTTGTTAAAGACAAATTGCAGGCAAGTAAGGTTAATCATGTTAACGAAAACGTAATGAGGTGGAAGATAAAGTGGAGATGAAATAGCTGGCAGGAAGCAAAAAGAGACAGCAGGTCAAAAGAGCCACCAACCTTTATTGGGACCAGTGAGCCAAAAGATGAATATGTGGAAGGTGAGAAGAGGGTGTTGTAGGTTAGGCTATACAAGAAAAACTGAACAAGTATGATGATAATGAAGGCATTTTTTTTTAAACAATACTATGAGCTGCTAGCTGATCTTTATGCACAATGTTCTCAGAACCACAATCGTAAACCTCATGTTAATGCAGCATTACAAGTTAGAAGATCAATAAACTGTGTATGAGTCATCCTTCTGTGAGCCGTAATTGCTCATCCATAAAGTAGATGCTGGGATACATCTCAGGATAAATACAAATTTGATCCGTTTACTAGAAGAGTCAGAGGTTCATTAAATTCATTAGGATTTCTGCTATAAATTATGAATATCTGTCTAAAATTTCATAACAATGCATCCAATGCTTGTTAGAGATTTAAACTTGGACCAACGTGGCAGAACAAACAGCAGCAGACAACTGACATTTCTGTCAATTAAACTGCAGCACAAGCACTGGTTGTTAACAATTCAGTGCATTTAAACATGTTGACATGATCAAGATGACCTGCTGAAGTTTAAACTGGACATTTTAAGAAAAGGAAAATGAGGCTACACTAAAATGGACAATAGAAAACTGGAAAAATGTTGCCTGGCCTGATAAGTCTGAACTTATGCTGCACAATATTCAGAGGGTAGGGTCAAAATTCACTATAAAAAACATGAAACCTTGGATCCATCCTGCCTTGTATCAACAGTTCAGGCTGCTGCTGGTGGTGTAATGGTGTGGAGGATATTTTTGTGGCACACTTTGGGCCCTTTGTTTGTTTAAATGCCACAGCATACAACAATATTGTTGCTGACCATGTTCATCCCTGTATGACCACAGTGTACCCATCTTCTGATGGCTGCTTCCAGCAGGATAATGCACCATACCACAAAGCTCCAATCATCTCAAACTGTTTTCTTGAACATGGAAATGAGTTTGCTGCACTCAAATGGCCTCCACAGTCACCAGAACTCAGAGCACCTTTGAGATGATGGTGAAAGGGGAGATTTACATCTTAGCTGTGCAGCTGACAAATCTGCAGCAACTGTGTGATGCTATCATGTCAATATGGACCAAAATCTCTGAGGAATGTCTCCAGCAACTTGTTGAATCTGTGCCACGATGAATTAAGACAATTTTGAAGGTAAGTGGGGTCCATCCCAGTACTAGCAAGGTGTACCTAATGAAAATCACTTGGAAGTCAGGAGAGAAACCCTGTTGTCAACCATCCATCCTCTTAACAGCTTATCTCATTTAGGGTTGTGGAGGGCTGGAACCTATCCCACCCCACCTCTCACTGGGCGAGAGGTGGGGTGCACCCTGGGCAGGTCCCTTCACAGAGCTGTAACATCACCCTCAAGTTCAATATCAACTCAGCATGTAACAAATGCAACTGCAAACATACTTTCATGTATTCGTGGGCTGTAATGAGAAGAGTTGTTTTGTTTTGATGCATAGGAAAAGTAGTACCTTGTGAAAAAAATTTAAAGCCCTTTGCTTGGCTACATGGAGGATCTGACCTGCTGAGAGTTACCTTCTCTCTGGTCAGCAAGAGGGCACTCATCTGATGACACTTCTTTGAAATCTCCCCCTGGAGGATTGATACATGGGTCCCTCTGGCTTGTCTTATCAAACAGGGCCTTAGCTTAATCCTGAAAGAGAGTGAAAACGAGAGAAAGAGCTGGCAAAGAAGCTTTTCATAGGTGTCAAGTTATTAACAATTTACCTAGTACTGCTATTTGGGCTTTAATAAACAGTCTTAACATGCAAGCTGCAGGCCATCCTGGAAAATTGCCTTTAATCTGAGAATTTTTAACACTGATGACTTCTGTTCAGAGTGCAGTTTTCATGCTGTCTGTTATACTGAAGAATAGTGTGTGCAAACCTGTAGCTATCAAATACTTTTGAAGGGCATGAAGCCTTTCACATCCCTTAATCACTCAGAGGATTCTGCATCCCACTGGGCCTCTTAGACACAGCTTCAATCCAATTCCTAAACCACAAATCTAGGCTTCCCCTCCTGCCACCAACATCGATCGTGTAACAACAGGTGTTCGTAGGTGCTCAAATGTGGTCAAGCATCAACTAAAAGCCTTTTTGAGCTTAAGAACAAAGGAAATTAGCTCAGTAGGCAGCGAGAGGGAACATTTCAGTTTATGTGATGTCCTCTAGATGTTTGATGTGTCACCTTCTCTTTGCTCCTGAGATGCCGGGCTCAATACCTAACACCTTTTGAAATTAAATAGAGAGTTTACTGAACTGTAAACCCAAAGAAAGGCCCTATTTATTTTTTAGTTGATGAATTTGAAAGTTCATTCTTTTCAGTGTATAAAATATAAAGATTACGTGTTATATTCACTCAGATGTTTTGAGTTAATATGACTCAAAGTGTTCATTTATCTCATTTATATCAACAGAGGTTTAAATCTTTATTTTTACTTTTTATTAATATTTAAAGAGTTCAGGTGTTTAGTTTTACCATACTGTACAAACGTTTTGAGTCCCCCCTTATTTCTTTATATTTTGCTAGGAAAATAGGGAAATAGGTGCACCGATTTGTTAAAACATGTGCAAACATGCATGAAAGTACAGTACACAAGGTCAAAACATAGTTTGTATAATTCTAATAAGCTTGAAAGTCAATATTTGGTGTGGCCACCTTTATTTTTCAGCACAGTCTGAACTCTCTCAGGCAGCTTTCTTGTCATTTCTTTAAATAATCTTCAGGAATAGTTTTCCAGGCTTCTTGAAGGACATTCAAAGCTCTTCTTTGGATTTTGGCTGCCTTTTGTTCTGTTCTTTGCCAAGATGAACCCACGCTGCTTCAATAATGGTGGGGAGGCAAATTCATGACTAATAGTGTTCCACTGTGTGTTTGTCTATCCAGGTATGTTTTTACTGCACTGGCAATGTGTTCGGGATCATTGTCAAGCTGAAAAATGAAGCTGTTGCCAATCAGATGTTTTCCAGATGGTAGTGCATTGTGAATCAAAGCCTTTGCGTTCACAATTCCATCAATTTTAACTTCCCCAACATTTCAAATTTGGATTCATCTGTTGCCACTGATTTTCAGTCCCGTTCAGTACAGATATGCAATGTTTTCAGCCAATGGCTGTTTGGGAAACACCTTATTGGTGCAAAATTATTTTATGCCTTTTTTATGCATTTTTCATAGATTCAACTACATAAATTTTAACCTCTGCATGCTGTCACTGACCACTGCTTTTATTGGGTCACGTTTCGGTCAGTCTTTGTACCTGATGAAGGTCAGTTGGATCTAAACGTTGTGACTCAATAAAAACTGTGGTGCGACAGTGTGCAGAGGGTATCATTTATTGTTTTAAAAATTTTTTTCCTCCTGTGCACCTGTCTTTCGTTCAGGTATGCAGAGATTTTGAGAGCTTCAGCTAAAGAAATGGGAAAAAATCATCTGTTTGTGTGACAGGCTGCTAGTAATAAAGTGCCCAGAGATACAATATAAAATTGTGTTTTTGCTAAGTTGTCTGTTATGTGTTAACACAACACTGGTTCAACTCTTTAGTTAGGTGCCTTTTTTATGCTTGAATGATTCATAAGTCAGTGTTAAGAAGTTTGACAAACAATCAGACAAATAATACACATTCACTGAAAATGGTCAGGTACAAAGACTGGACAGAAAAATGACTGAAAAAGCAGCCAATGTCCAAAGAAAACCTTTGAAAGACCTCCAGGAAGCCTGAACTACTGCTCAAGAGCACTTTAGGAATTAGAAGAATATCTGTCTCCTTAGAAGAAATATATAAAGAAATAAGGGGCTGACTAAAGACCTTTGCACACACTGATCAACCCACAAGAGGTAAAGGTGTTTTACTAGAGGGAGAACAGGTAAACCTCTTCTACTAACTCTTAAGACTGTCACAGTATTATTCAATATCGTAGAGAAGTTAAGGTCAGACTAAGTGTAACCAACTTTATTAACACTCCTGTGCTCAAACTTTGTGATATTTCTTCTTTGGCGATCTGGTGACGGTGACTGATGTGAAGAATGTCCTGTTTTGCATGTCTTTGAAAGTGTTGAATGTATGTTATCTGCAGTGTATCTATTTATTTTCACAGCTATAATTATTTTTCCGGGGATCACACAAACATGAACAAAATGTTAATTGTGACCTTTCTGCTTTTGACTAAAATGAAACTTCACCCTAAGGGTAAGTAAGGTTTATCAAACATTACAAGCCTGCAAAAGGGCAGAATGAGCCTAGAATGGAAATTAAACTTAACATACACATGACTTCAGTTTCATATGGGCCCATTTTCTTTCAGCTCAGAGCTGTTTATTAGCAGTGGTAACTTCCTAAAATTATGGTTAGTACTTAGACTTAGTCCACTCAAGTGTAATGTTAAAATGATAATATTTTGGATGTTTTTATAACATGTAAGTTATTGCATATCTAGGTGTAGATAATATTTTCATTTTTGCAATACAGCTGCTTCATAATAATTACAGATTTCAAAAGGAATGAATGTTAATGGAATTCAGAACAGAAAAGGCTGTGACTCAAAATGAAGAATATTTTGTCCCAACATAATTAAGTTCAAGATCTCAAATATACTGGACTATATTCAAAAACAAAGAGAGTAGAGAGATGATGTGTAATGTAATGACTTTTTTTTTTTTGGACATTTATGTTTGTGTACTGTTTACAAAATTGGATGATATCACAGACTTTGTTAGACATTATTTTCCATCCTGGGATTAACTGTTTCCTCCTGGTGCATGCCTTTATATTAAGCTGTAGGCCATTTGTAAAAGTTAAAGTTGGTGCTGGAGGGCAGATTAAAAATAAGTGGAATGAGGGCCGATAACAATCTATTAGTAAATGGTCTGAGACAAAGCTCTGCTTTAAGCTACATTACACATGGCTGTGCTACATTTGGCAGACCTGTTATTGTGTTACAATATTAGTTTAATATTAAATGGTTAGCATTAAGCCCAATGACCAGCTGAAGTTGCTGAGCCTGTCATGAGATTTATAGCTGTTTCTTCTGAATGTTAAGATTAGGTCTAACGGAAATCCTGACATGCTCTTGGATCTCAATAAACAGTCGGGGATCGTCTTCTGGGGTCATGAATGCATGTGAAAATCAGATATCAATCAGTCAGATACTTTGTGAAATCTGCAATAAAGTTACCAGCACGCAACAATACATTGCCATCTATTTCCATTTTGCTTTGGGAAGCAGAGGCTGTAATCTGGCCTGTGGTGAACCCACGGAGCCGTCTTCATTTGGGCTTCTAGCCCAGTTCAGTCTCCACACTGACTTCAAAGAAGTTCATAGCAAATTTCAGATTCACTTGGAGGAAAATGAAAATTGTCTCTCTTAATGCATCATATTTCAAATACACAGTAATTGATTCTTTGTATGATGAACAGGGCCAGTCAGTAAGAAACTTAACCTAAAGTCTTTTCAAAGTATTTATACACACATTCACACCTTCTCAATGCATTACCATCAATTTCTGTCCCACTTTTTTCTCTAATCATAGCCAATAAAACACTGTTGTCTCTCTGTCTGCTTCACATGCATCATGCTTTCTTGTCATCAGTCTTTACTGAGTGCTCCTCCTCCTTCCCCTAGCTCCACTTCTTCTTCTTCCCCTGTCATCTCTCTTTACTGAGTGCTCCTCCTCCTTCCCCTAGCTCCACTTCTTCTTCTTGCCCTGTCCTCACTCTTCTGCATGACCAGTTCCATGTCAGCCCGTAATTGTGTTTTGATGTTCTTTCAGACCTGCAATTGAGCTCCATTCTCGCCAGCCAAAACAGAACAGACATTTGTCAATGTGCAGCTAACGTGAGATTCCCCACTCTCTGCTGCTTTTATCCATTTCATCCTCTTTTCCTCCTTTATCTATCTATCTATCTATCTATCTATCTATCTATCTATCTATCTATCTATCTATCTATCTATCTATCTATCTATCTATCTATCTATCTATCTATCTATCTATCTATCTATCTATCTATCTATCTATCTATCTATCTATCTATCTATCTATCTATCTATCTATCTATCTATCTATCTATCTATCTATCTATCTGAGTTGTGCAATGGAGGAGTAACATCATAGAAGTATGAAACCAAAGACCTCCTTCCCCCTCTGGGGCCAATGTCACATGTAATCACTGTTACTTATAAGACACACACACACACACACACACACACACACACGCTCTTAGTCTGTTCTAACACTCAACTAAGCTCGGCTTGAGGAGTAAATATTTGTGCTGTGCAAGCTCTAGACATAGGAAGGCTCCTCACCTCAGCACTGTGCCACCAAATCATAAAATATTCAGAGAGGAAGATGGGAGGAGGGAAGAGAATGAGAGAGTGAGAGAGTGAGAGAATGAGAGGAAAAGAGGGAGAGAGAAAGAGAGAGGGAGGGGGAGAGAGGTCACACATAACAGAATAAGATGGACGGAGGAGAAGAAGTGCGGGCGTAGGTGGCTTGGTAAAACAGCACAAGATCTGAAGGGAAGGAGTGGGTTGTTTGTGGAAGGGAAAGGGGGGAAAACAGAGGTGATGGTGAGGGAGGCAGAGGGAATGAACAACAAGGCTGAAGGGAAAGAGAATGAAACACAGAGAGGAAAGGTTGAAGAGTGTGACAAGACAGAAAGAAGGCTAAAGGAGGAGAGTGGGAGAGGAGCAATGGGTACTCTAAACGTGGAAGACAAACAAAGATGTAGCCTGACAGGCAGACAACATTAGGAATAATCAGACGGCACGACGTGTGGTGTCCTACAGCAGAGGAGATGTGTAAGAGTAAATGGATTGCGGGAAATGATGCTCTAAAGCTCTTAATGGTCCCAGTCAGTCTGCAGCTGAAGAGTGATAATCCCTATCCAGGACTTAATGAGGGTTTATTCTTTCACAGGTCATTCTGTCCTGGGATCTTGAAAGACTTCTCACTGTTAAAGCTGCTCTATTCCCATCCACTCTGCTCACTTTGTGACTTTGAGGGATCACTACACTGCGCTGCTAACCTTTTCTGGTACTTGTTACTGTGATTGACTGAAGTCTACTTTGCGTTAATCAGCAATTTTACTAAAAGAAATCAAGGACATTTAGTTAGTTTTCATCTTTTATTTTATTAGGTTTTACTTCCCCAACAATGTCAATGCTGAGGCAAAGGTGTTTTGAACACTGTTTTTTGGTATTATGCAAACTCTATCTGGCTGATATTCATGAAACTTGACAGAGGAGGTGGAGCATTGCCAAAAGAAGAAGACCTACAATTTGGCGGGGATCTGGATCGTTTTCATAAAAATTTCAAAATTGTGTTGGCCACAATCTAGTGATATACACTTTTTAGCCATGCTATTACAGTTATGGGTAGTAAAGTCAGTCATTTGGATGGTAATAATATATCTCAACAATGATGGGATGGATATGCATAAAATTTTGCCAGTTATAGAATGATTCATTCAAATAACAGGTGCATATTCCTCTGCTGTGACCATCAGTGGTTAAGCTACAAGGGTGCATCTGCAATAATCAAGAGACGTGGGTTTGCTCGATTATACTTATCATCACTTTTACTTTTAAAAAATCACTTGCTGCACAGCCTGTAGTAAGATAGTATTTATTAATATTCACATTTATTCAGTTGGCAAGTGCTTTTTGTCTAAAGCTGTTGCTGTGCTTTTGGGTCAAAGTTGAATGGCTGCGTTTTAAAGAAAGTTAACACAAAAAAAAACATGTGAGGCAGGTAATGGTAAAGCTGAGAGGTCTAAATAATGGTTCTGTTACAAAAGGCAATGAGCTAAAAATGAAAAAAATAAATAAATAGAAAAGTGGAATACAAAATACTAAACCACAACAGTGATGTTTGCTTAGATAAACTACAGTAGTTCCTGCTATCGGAGGCATGCTATCATGAGCAAAGGCAGATGTCACAGTTTCTACAATAGTTTATACAGTAAATAGAGATATACAAAGAGATTCATGTTCATTTTTAAAACTAATTTCAAGTTTGGTATACATTCCAAAACTCTTTGGAAAACCCTTTATGTACAATATAATAAATCTAAGAAATCCCTGTATGTGTGTCTGTCTGTGTGAATGTTCTTTTGATTTCTCAACAATCATTCATATAATTTAATTCAAACTTGGTGTTGGCAGGGTGCTGGAAATCTGTGGTTTCTGGTTGTTTGGATGAAGGTGTGATTTTGGAGATTTTCCTCCTGGCACCTGGCTGTCATTGGGTGGAGCCTGTATCATCAGAGGTAAAGACATGATGTGATAAAGTCACATTCAGATAGTACTATGGGGTCTTAAAGCCTCATCCTTTCATAAAGTGATCCACTCTTCGCCCATCACTTTTTAACTGACAGCTGGTCACCAGTGGACACTTCATCATATGTCAATCAACAATATCTACCTATCCACATCGCTTAAGAAGCAGTTATTTCACCTGTCTCTGCTACACATTCTGCACATTTCATTGATATCTCAGGGTCTCTGGTGGCTACATCAGTGCTACTCTATTCCTGTGTGTCCCCTTTATGCCTGATATCTCACTCCTCTGGAGCCTATATACCGATGTCAGACAACATAGTTTATAGATTAAACCTCCACTCACTGTGACATCTAACTCTGCAGATTCAAACATGTCTGTAACAGCGACTACTGCACTACTTTGGAAATATTGAATATCTGCACAAAAGTTTTTGGAAATGGATAACTTTAATGAGGATCATGCTTTGAGCAAAGTGTTTCTAGGACAAATGGACTCACTCCCATTGCTTAGAGAGCAAATATAGAATCATGAAAATATGGAAAGCAGTTGCATTCAATTCCCTCTGCGGGAAGTAAATGGCTTAAAATTGACCATTAGAATCAATAGCCACATGAGTCCTTCAAACAGCAGTTTGAAGGGAGGATGCAAAAGACAAACATAAAACTGAAAACAAGAGCAAATGCTTCAAAAAAGCATTTGTAGTTGAAATATATTGTAAAATATGACCATTTTCAGCTATCACTGTCTGTGAGATCCAGGAGTGGTTCCAGGATTTTTCGGGGTTGCAGTAGAGAAGACTGACGTGGCCCCTGGAGACCTGAAGCAACATTACCAGAAGGTTTAAATTTTGTTGACTGACAGTGCTTATACTCTGTACAGTAGATCCTCATAATTTAAGTAATTGTTTGAATATACCAATACTTTATAATGAACCAAGTAAGTCAAAAAAATATTACAGAGACAAACACTTTTTCTGGCTACTGAAACTATCCATGGTACTGAAACCACTGGCTGATGCATTATTAGGAGATCATGTGAGTCATACACAGAGAAGAAATACGCCTTGAATCCTTCACTGAAAGGGACTGCAATCAGAAATACTTTATCAGAATATTTAAAATAACAGGTGGATTTTCAAGCTGCATATAAAAGCAGCACAGTGGTGTGGTGATTACGTAGCACTGTTGCCTCACAGCAAGAAAGTCTTGGGTTCGAATCCACCTTGGCTTTGTTCTCCCTGTGTTTGCGTGGGCTATCTATGGGTATTCTGGTTTCCTAACTGCATGTCCAAAGACAGGCAGGGATGTACCATACCTAATGCCCTATGACAGCTGGGATAGGCTTTTTGCTGATTAGCAACCTGAGACAAAGAAAAGAAAAATGTGTAGAGAGGTTACCTTCAGTTGTGACAATTAGATTTACCAGAGTTAGCCTCAGTGATCATCTTAGTGATTCTCTGTGTCTGAACAAGCCAAGCATCTACATCCATCCATCCATTTTCTTCCACTTAACCAATTCAGGGTCACCAAGGGGCTGGAGCCTATCCCAGCTGTCATAGGGCAGATTGCCAATCTGTCACAGGCCTAACACAGACAGCCAGACAGCCACTGACACTCACTCCAGAATTACCAATTAACCTAACCCCATGGATGGCCTGTGGACTGTGGGAGGAAGCTGGAGTACCCAGAGAAAACCCACACAGACACACAGAAAGAATTCAAACTCAGGATCCTCTTACTGTAAAGTCACAGCGCTAACCACTGCACCACTGTGCCGCCCCCTACACATCTACATTTGTTAATTATTGCATTTTTTGTGTGTTCAAGACTACAGGAGATAGTGGTTGGTGCCAGCAGCCACATATGCAGTTGAACATCATGCCCTGTCTAAATACAATATGCTCATCCAAAGAGCAACTATTACGTAACTGTCATCCAAATGGACAAAGAGTGATTGGTGTGACTGTCAGTAAGGCACAATCTTTACTTTCCACTAGCTGACCTGAAACTCTGGAGTCCATAAGGTAATTTTATCATCCCCCGACTGCAGATTCTAACAGTCATTTCCACTATTGTGTCGTAGGTTGAAGTTCACAAGTCATTAGCTGGGACAGGTGTTTGAATCCAAGATGAAACTCTAGTCAAGACATATTTTTACTTACAGTGTAACTGTAAAGTATTTAGTGGATTTATTTCTAATAAGGAAGCACCCACTGCAAGATGTGTGTTTGGGGGTGTGTGTGTGCGTGCACATTCAACTCATCATACTCTATATTAACTTAAACCATATCTGTCTGCTTTGTTTCCTCCCTGCCACCATAAATAGAAACTGCCCCAGACACATTACTATTCCAACAACATAATCCAATGCAGGTATAACCTACATCACAGCACAGAACTGATACAGTAGTCTAATAATGGATTCATAGTTCTCTCTATTTCCCCTAACGTCCCATGTAATCAATACCACAGCAGAAACCGATTGTAATGGCGCATTTTACATGATGTAAAGTGAGAAATGAGGTCACATATCACAGAGAACAAGTTATATTTGCTTGCCTGGACTTGGCACCTAAATCTCTAGTTGTGGTACAAAAATCAGCTCCTCAGCCTGCGCCAGAGCATCCCTCCTATCCTGAGAGGAGGGAGCGAGAGATACACGCAGTGATACAGAAACACAACAGGAGATGCACCGGCTGAAAGTGAGGCGTCCGGGATTGTTCCTTTTCCTGCTCTCGCTTAGGGATGAAAACACTGACTAACAAGCATTGCCCACTGACTTTACCACACATGCTCGTCGGGGAACTTCGCTTTTGGGCACTTTTGTCGTATTGTGCACTTGCAAACGTCACCCTGTGTGTCTTTTGATGTTTTATAGACAATTATTTATCGAATTTATTTTTATTATTTAAATTTCTGCAGCTTAAGTTGTCGAGGTTTCGTGCACGATGACTGGTGGTGTACATCGCTTGTCTGTCCATGCCCACATGGATATATACGGGATGCGTGGCTGAAAAAAGAAAGAAAAAAAAGAAGAAAAGGAAAGAAAGACAGAAAGAAAGAAAAAAAGAAGTGAACGAACGAACTCCCGTGGATGCGACCGTGACTTCCCGAGTCTGGATACTGGGGAGATTTCAATATCCTCCTCTATGATACAAACCTCACCTTTTCAGCCTGGAGATCCATTTAGGAGTCTGTACAACGTTTTACTTCTGAGCGCACTTGTCTGACTCAACGATGAGCTCCGGTGGGAAATACTGCGTGTTTTTGTTCTTGCTTAAAAGTATCCTGTCGGACCCGGGAACCTCAAATCAAGGTGAGCAAAGGGCGTCACAACAACAACAACCACACACTTAGAACAAGGGTAGATGCACCAAATTAGTCTTCTCAAAGAAAACAGATTTTCTCACAACACACGCTCACGCGCAAAATGCAAAGCTTTAAAGTGCAGCCTTTTCTTTGCATGTTAAATATTGAACAAAATAAGTTATGATTTCTTCATCCATCATAGATTGACGGTTTTTCTTTTTCTTTTCTTTCTTTCTTTTTTTTCTTTTTTCTTTTTTTTACAGATTTTATGCTATTTCTTTCTCGTGTCACCTTGTAGGCATTTGTTAAACAACAACAGAAAACACATTTTAACGCGCTCTCCGCATTTGAGCGACATTTGCAGCCTCAAAATGCGTCTAAGATTTTTTTTTTGTCGGCTGGACCCATAGATGTCAGTCTTGGTTTCAGTGCATTTGTGTTTGTTTCAATCAATGATCACGTATTGCTTACAACACACATCTTCCAATAACAACATGTAGTCAGTCACTTTTTCATACCAGTTTGTTTAACATTATGTCATTGTTTATCTGAAACTTTATACACACTCAAAATGCAGAAATTTTAGACGAAATATATAGCTTTAAGCACTGGTACTGTACATGCATCTCATTTTCATAATAACAACACACCGAAAGTCACAAAATCCAAATGCAAAAAAGATAAAGAAAAGGAAAGGTCTACAGGCAGAAACTCCTTGAGCCAAATTACATCCTATTCACCTCTGAAATCAGAGTGCACAGAAACCTCACCACAGCTATAGAAACCACTCACTGTTACTGTAAATGGCAGCCCCTTAAAGTCCGAAGAGGAATCCTCTAAGGCAGGTGAATTTTATTATGTTGGGCCAGTGGTTGACAGTAGCTTCATCAGAATAGCTCTCCATATTTCAGAATTCACTTTGAGTCACACTGACATCAGTGTGCAGTTGCATGTGTTTGAGAAAGACAAGAAATAACTGTATTATTTCTCCTTTGCTTTACTCACAAGTCACATGGGTAAATGGTTGCCATAATGGAACCTGTTCTTGACATCTTCCTTTTCGCACATTTGCAAAGAGGTCAGTTTAATATTATTTCCTGAATGTTTAATGTTTAGGATACACATTTTCAAAGATGACAGGAGCTTCACTAGCCAAATGTCAAAGTCTCCTTCACTACATTTTTCTGTCTTGTGTGTGTGTGTGTGTGTGTGTGTGTGTGTGTGTGTGTGTGTGTGTGTGTGTGTGTGTGTGTGTGTGTGTGTGTGTGTATATATGAGTCCCCACAGGATGTCTGCCTGTGGTGGTGACAGGCTTGAAGAAGAGGGGATGTACACAAGGGAAACTTGAAAAAATGACAACGTGAGGTGCTTAAAATGTAGTGTGAACAAGCTAATATATGTTAGACAGGTGCGATGTGTCTGAATGAGTTTTCGAGCGACTGTGAATCACTTGTATATACTCTATTAGACTAAAATAATATAAGAGGAAAGACACTGTGTCTGTAGGGGTTTATTGGTCTTTTAGAGTCATAAAATATATGTTCATTTATTATAAAAATATATTGAATATTGTTAAAATGAGTGGTAAATTTCTGTTTAAACTTTGGCATGAATTTTTCATATGTTTGAAGTTACATGTGTCAAAAAGAGCCTTATAAATGGGTTCTTACTTGTACATATACTATATCTGTGGCATTTTTGTGAAGTCAGCATTCTCACCAGAATATGCAGCGATATGGAAGCAGCATTGTTCATGCATTATAATGTATAGAAGTGGGAATTCAGGACAGACACCCACACTGTGCGGAAAGACTGTTGATGTACTGGTCAAAACAAAGCTTTATCTTAGCTAATGATAGGCTCTCCAGCTTTCGAGTAACCTTAGATAACTGCAGTTTGTAAGCAAGTGAGCCTGACATGTTTATGTTTCTAGTATCTAATTATTTCATTGGACCCTTTCTCTTGTCAGTTTAGGTTTAGTAAAACACATGAACAGAGACACACACTACCTTTGAGAGTCTTTTATTAGATTCTTGTGTACAGAAGTTCAGCCATGGAAGTGTTGAAAAATGGATACTCATCTGATACACGGAGCAGAATCGGTATACAGTCTTTCAGACTACATGACACACTGCTAAACCTCAGCCCCTTTAGTCTGCTTACAGGCTCATTTCCACAACAAATATCTGGAGGTGAATTTGCAGAATCTGTAGACAAGGGACAAGATTTTCACTAGAAGCTTTCTGTTTTTCTTTGTAGTCTGAATTCCACTAACCAATTACATTTAAGCCGACTTCCAGACAGGTAAACAGTCCAAGCAGAGAGAAGAACAGGGACTGTATTTGTCTGCTATTGTCTGACAAAGATGTAGATTTAATGAGTTAAAAAAATATGTCTACATTTCTAAATAGAAATCTGTAGATGGAACAGGAACTCTTGGCCCAAATATCCACAGGGCAGACTGGAAGCCCCCAAAAAGTGTCAGTTTCTCTCAGATGCTATGGTGAGGATTATACTGGAATAGCTGCAGATTCCAGACGAGTAGTCATTCCTGTTATACTTCACTGAAGTCCACCTGAAAGGCACATACATAGTTGGCACACAGTAGTGTAGTGTCTGCACAGTCACGAAAGGGTGACAGGCACATGGACATCCCCACTGAGCCATGCAAGTGGGCCCTACCAGACTTGACGGTGTTGAAACACACAAACGTATGCACTGTACACACGGATAAGTTGAATCTACTTAAAAAACCAAGGTAACTCGTTGCCTTAAATTTTTTATGTAATGAAACAGTTAAATAAGTGCAGAGGACTATGTTCAATGTACTCGAGACCCTTTTGGAATGGAATGGAAGATCTAAGTTGAATGTACTAATAACAGAATTTCAGTAACTGAAGATACTTAGTTTAAGCAATCACCACCCATTTATTTAACTCAGCCTGTTAAGTAAGCACTACTCCATTTCCAATTCTAAACTGTATGTTCTAATTGACCAAACTTATCTTTTATAGTTCATGAAAAAATAAAATGTCTTTTGATCAATCAATTTCCTTATCCTTTTCATGGTTGTGTGGGGGTGGTGGGGGCTGGAGCCTATCCCAGCTGACAAGGGAGTAAAATGCAGGGTACACCCCATACAGGTCACCAGTCTGTTGTAGGGCTGACACAGAGAGAGACACACAACCATTCACAATTTGAGTGACCAATTAACCTAACCCCAGAAAGCACATGTCTTCAGTTTGTAGAAGGAAACCCACACAGACACAGGGAGAACATACAAACTCCACACACCAAGAGTCCCAGGCCAAGGTGGAATTGAACCCAGGCTATTAGATAGCTATTCTAGCTGTGAGGCAGCAGTGCTAACCACCACACCACCGTGCTGCCCAGTAACCCAAATATTTTTTTCAGTGTTGAACTATGTCCGTTTAAATTTGGTAAATAAACAAACATGATAAAACTCAGCCCTGCTGAACACTGGTACATTAACATTTACAAATAACATTTGTCCATGGAACAATAAGAAACTACACGAGAGAGCGTTGTGAACAAAAAACCAAACATCTACTATTCCAAACTCCATGCAATAAGAGGCCTAGTCTAAGGTGGAATTGAACCCAGACTTTCTAGATAGCATTCTACCTGTGAGGCAGCAGTGCTAACCACTACACCACCATGCAGCTGCTCATTAGTCCAGTCTGTTAAAACTGGTATAAACTAGATTTTTCGCAGGTGCAAAACTTGACGATATTAAGTTGTTTGAACTCAAACACATGATTACAATAAGGTAGACCATCAAAAAGTACAGTCTACTCAGCATTAACAAGTAATGTTTACATACTAGGCAATTTTAAGTAATATGAACTCAATATTTTTAAGTGGAATCAAAATCTGGGTTTACAGTGTGGACAAACAAACAAATAAAGGAACATTTTTCAATTAGAATATAGAATCAAGTCAATTAAACTTCTGGGATATTGATCTTGTCAGTTAAGTAGCAGTGGGGGTTGTTAATCAGTTTCAGCTGCTTTGGTGTTAATGAAATTAACAACAGGTGCACTAGAGAGCAACAATTAAACAACCCCAAAATAGGAATGGTTTTACAGGTGGAGGCCGCTGACCTTTTTTCCCCTCCACATCTTTTCTGACTGTTTGTTCACTAGTTTTACATTTGGTTAGGGTCAGTATCACTACTAGCGTAAGGCAATACCTGGACCCTGCAGAGGTTGCACAAGTAGTTCTACTCCTCCAGGATGGCACATCAATAAGTGCCACTGCCAGAAGGTTTGCTGTGTCTCCCAGCACAGTCTCAAGAGCATGGAGGACATCCCAGGAGACATGCAGTTACTCCAGGAGAGCTGGACAGGGCTGCCAAAGGTCCTTAATCCATTAGCAGGACCAGTTATCTGCTCCTTTGTGCAAGGAGGAATAGGATGAGCACTGCCAGAGCCCTACAAAATGATGAACGTTTGGTCTCTGACCACATAACCAGAAACAGACTTCATGAGGATGGCCTGGGGGCACAACACCCTATGCCCTACAGTATGCCTAGTAGTGTGGAGCCTGAATGGCATTTGCCATAGAACACCAGAATTGGCAGGCCCACCCTATGCTTTTCAGAGATGAGAGCAGGTTCACCCAGAGGACATGCGACAGATGTGAAAAGGTTGTGAGAAGCCATGGAGAATGTTATGCTGCCTGTAACATCATACAGCATGACCGATTTGGTGGTCTGTCAGTGATGGTCTGGGGAGGCATATCCATGGAGGAACCTCAGGCTAGGTTATGGCACCCTGACTGCCATTAGGTATCAGAATGAAATTGTTGTTGGACCCTACACTGGTTCAATGGATCCTGTGTTCCTCCTGGTGCATGACAATGCCTGGCCTTATATGACGAGAGTATGCAGGCAGTTTCTGGAGACTGAAGAAATTGATAACATTGACTGGCCCTCACACTCACCTAAGCTAAATCCAACAAAACACCTCTGAGACATTATGCTTCCATCCATCCGATGTCACCAGGTTGCCCTTCAGAGGTCCAAGAGCTCAGTAATGGCCTGGTCCCAATCTGAGGCCCCGAGGACCCCCTCAGAGCATGCCCTGACATTGTAAGGTATGCATACAAGCAGGTGGGGGCCATACAAACTATTGAGTACCAATCTGAGTTGAAATTTTGGCAAAATAGACTAGCCTGGCATCTAAAATTTTCACTTTGAATTCAGCTCTGTGTAGGTTGATAATTTTCATTTCCATCAAACAATGTGACATCCTTTCCTTCCTAACAAATTACCCAGTCCATATCAGTATAGATATCCAGCATGATTTTTCTTCCCCATTGGGATCCGATGTGCATGTGGGGTACTAAGCCTGAATAACAACTGGTATGTTGAATGCCAGAGCAGCTGACCCAAAAGAGAAGGTCATGGCTAAGCTGGAAACCTGGACTCTCCATGGCTGATAACCAAGTCTACATGAAGTACCCTCTGAAAGTCTACTAGAAGATGTAAATGCAACACTATGGACAATCCCTACTGCAACCATACCTGAAACCAGCCAGCGGATCTCTACTACAGCAGCAGTGATTCTTGACATACTTGGCTGTAAGGTGAACGGCAGCCACAAGGAGCAATACCCCTCGTGGAGAACACGAGGCCAAGGACTAGGCAGCATGGAGGGAAGTTATCCAACTATCTGAACTGCAGAAAGGTGTGATGAAGAGAGGGGTGCTGAAGAAGTGCAAGAAGCTGTCCATACCTGAGTCAAAGACTCACAGCCTTGATAACCGCTTGAAGAGGTATACTGTACCAGAGACATAGAAGCCAGGAGAATAAACCAGATGTTCTCCACTGAACCATCCAAGGTGTACTCTCAGTGGCAGGGGAATAATATGATAACAGCCCCCCACCAAGGCTGGAGATGGAGTAATACTGGAAAAGCATATGGGAGAGGATGTAACACATAACAACAATGTTCAGTGGCCAGCGGATCTAAGAACAGACCACGGCAGAGATACCCCTGAGGTGATCCAGCACATGCTAGCAGGCAGGGCATACAGGAGCATACACCAAATAATCATGACTGGCATATTAAACAGGAACATCTCTGGTGAGTATGGCCTGGAAGTCCCAAAGTCAAAATTGAATATGCCCCAAAAGGTTGTTGAAAATGACCAAACTAAGATCATGTGGGACTTCCATATGCAGACAGACAAACTGGTGATGGCTATCCAGCCAGACATAGAAGTGGTGGACAAACAGAGGAAGAAAGTCATAGTGATAGATTTAAGAATATTGAGTAACATCAGAAAGAAGGAACATGAGAAGCTCAAGAAATACCAATGGCTGAGAAAAGAGCTAGAGGATGTGGAAGGTAAAGGCACCAGTGGCACCCTCGGTAACTGGAAGCCTTGAGGCGGTGAACCCAAACTGGGAGAGTGGCTCCAACAGATTCTAGGAATGACATCCAAGATCTCTTCCAGAAAGCACAGTCCTAGGAACAGATACTGATACTGCACAGGACCCTCAATCTCCCAGGCCTCTGGCAGAGGACCTGAGTTTGAAGGACAAACAAAAACGGCCTGCAGGATGAGTGGGGAATTTTTATTTTAATATACTGTGTGTGTGTGTAATTGAAATGTGTTTTAATAATACAGTTTAATAACAAAAAGACTGTGTATGTGTGTTTCACACTGCATGCCCCTTCCCACAAGGGGTCTGTGGAGCAGAGATGAGAGCAGAGCAGAGATGGGTAAAGTGAAGATAGATTGCAATGGTGTTGATTGTGGCACGTAGAGATGCAGTGGCTCAGCTCTCTCCTGCTTTTTCCTTTATTTTCTCAATTCTCTTAATCTATTGTTCTTCAACAGAATAGCAGCGTTCATCACATATGACCTATCAATTACTACCTTTACACCATCTATCAGGGACTATGACAAGGACCTTGCAATTTTTTATCCTGCTGAAGATTCTGTACACACCATTCTCCACAGGAATTACTATCCCACCTATAAAGCAGCATAGGCCATGGACAGAAATGAGGGAAGTGTGCTAAACTACAAGCTAACCCAGGGGTGGGCAATTAATTTTCCCCAAGGGGCCACATGAGAAACTGGGACTGTTTTGTAGGGCCACACCAACAAAGTGAACTCAAATTCTGCCTAATATTAATTTGATCTCATTATAAACTGCTACTGGTAAGAGTCTATAATTACAATTAAGCAATAAAAATGCAAAAAGTCCAAGAAAAACACAAAAATTTTATCACTATTTAATCAACATTCCCCAAAACAGCTGAGAACAAAATGTGCATGTTTTTGCTGAATTTCAAAGACGTAAATTTATAAAATGTGCTATTGCTGTTTTGCTTGTAGTTTAATAATTTCATTTTTTATCTTTTTCAGTTCTTTTTCTTATTCAGTTAGAGAAATCTAGTCTGTTTTGCACTTGAACAAGTGCATTAAAATCAGTTTCAATGTCTGAGGTGTAAATGTGAAGGACATTTCCATCAACTCCAAATAAAAGATCTGCCTTCTATTCTGCATCTGAGAACTTTGGAACATCCTCACCTTTCTTCTCACAAAACTCTAAATTTCTACTCTCTCTTATTCTACTTTTAGCACTTTTCCCCAGCTGACCCACCTGACAGCTGTGTGGTAGCCTATGTCACCATTTTCAGCCTTATGCTCCACCACAAGTGTAACAAACTGTCTATGATTCAGAGCTCTTGCCTTGAAGAAATGAACTAGTTTAGTTAAGCTACATGATTAATTTTTAGCATCGATTTACACAACACCTCCTGGTGAATCACACGATACAAAAATACCAATTTAAGTTTTGGTTTCATTTCAGTCACTTTATCTTGCATCCACTTCAAAAGTTTTACATATTTTACTGTCCACATTTCGACAGCCATCAGCTCTAACACCTGCCAGTTTGTTCCATTTCAGCCCCAGCCTATCCAAGCATGCAATTACCTATGTGAACAAATCACACCTTGTCGTAGGCCCTTTCATTGAGCTTACTGCTGCCAGCTCCTTCATATTCTCAAACTCTTTTGCTATCTCAAGGACAAAGATGAGTGACTGGGCTGTGTTGTGGACATTACAGCTCTCACCCAGAGCCAAGGAGAAAGAGTGAACTTTGTTCGCTTTGTTTTTCAATTGAAGCTCTAGGTTTCCTGCAACGTCCTCGCTCCGTCTTGTTAAAGTTCACCTGAAGAGGGGCACATTCTCAAATGCCTCTTTGTTCTTAGGGCATATTAGCATGGCAGAGATGGTAGAGTACAACAAAAAACACTTTTTGACTCCCCATCATCATTTTCTGTTTTTTGCGATTTGGTGGGAAATCACAAAGCTGGTCTTGACTGCTCCATCCCTGGGTATTTAAAGCTTGGTAAAAAGTCCTCGTTGCTTTTGTGGTTTTGCTAGCAAAGGTTCAGGTGTCTGTTCCTGCTCTGCATCAGTCAAGTTCTTGTATTTCTCTGTTTATTTAATCTCCTAATGGTGATTCAAATTGTAATAGTTAAACTGCTCTCCACAAACTAAGCACACAGCTTTAACTCTGACTTCAGTAAATAAATACTTATGTCCATAAGTCTTGTTAAAATCTCTGCATTCTAGATTAATCTTTTTTTATGTGAGCTGACATCTTTTGGGATCTAGCAAACTCACATCTCTCATCAGTGTCAGTTCCAACTGATTTATGGTGAAGCTGCATCCACTTACGAACACGTATATGTATGTAAATTAAAGAAAAAAAAAAGTCACCTTCAAAATGAAAGCACTGATTCCTCACAGAATTGCAGAAAACAGTAAGCCATTCTGTGAGGGGCAGTTTATCAAATTGTTTGGTGGCTGAAATGGGACAAACTGCATGGTGTACAGTATCAGTCAAAAGTCTGTGTATCCAAACTTTTGACTGGTACTGTATACTTATTTTCCTTTTAATCCTAATTTCCCATTTACCTCACACAGGCAGTCAGAGACAAACAAAGGGCTGGATGTGGTAGAGGGGCCTTACAATACCCACAGCTTGGAAAACCTTTTTAGACAAGTACTTTTGAGCCTGGTACTTGGAGCTCCTGGTCTATTATCAACAAGATGGATGAAATGAGACTGAGAATAATGCAGCACTGCATGACAGTCACCACAGAGACCTGGCTGAACCACAGCATTCTTGGTGCAGCTATAGAGCTAGCTGTTTGTTTTGTTTACAGAACAGATCAGATTAGGGACTCCAGGAAGAGCAAAGGAGTTTGCACTGATGTGTACAAAAGATTATAAACATTGCTGCCTGGACCTGGAGTATGTGTTGAGGAGCAGAACTTGCTTTCTTTTGGGTGAATTCATGACAGTAACAGTCATTGTAGTATTCCCCCATGTGCTAATGCTAAACTAGCTCCATGTCAACTCCCCAATACCAGAGTACAACATTCAAAGTCAAGTCTACACAAACATCTGAGAAGCATTCAAAGCAATGCATTTAGTACACCTAGGTAATATGAGGACGTTTTCTTAAGTCTGACTTTAGCTTAAAGATCATGGATCTACCCTGCCCCCCCCCATGGGGAAAACCTAGAAGCAGCATGAGTGATGCAAAGCATGTGGAAAGGTTTTAAGGCACTGATGGACAAAAAGACCACCCAGTGATGACTACAAGCTACCTGACATTTTCCAGTTCTTTCCCTGTGGGTCTGCCACTAAATATCCCACCTTATGAGAGCCCAACATTGGTCTTAACCCTATCTCGACGGGCTGGTGGGCTTTTGAGGCCCGTGCCAAGTTTTACGTCATGTAACTCCTGAGCGGCTAAAGGTAGAACCACTAGAACTTGGTGACTTTTCCTAGAATTTATCTGGCAACGGTTCTATTATAATGAGTCAAATTCACCACTTTTAATGTTTCCATCGTAATAGCTTTTTGACAGACGTTTTAAAAAATGTATTGCTTTCGGTTTAATCAATGTAGTTTCCAGGTTTTCTTTTTTAATTGGGCATTTTAATCACATTAACAACATTTTACGTAATTATGTATTTATGGAACACTTATTAATTAAAGTAATTAATTAAAATAATTTATGCTAATTTGGTGAATACATGGAATTATGAAGGTCAAAATCCACGTTGACAGATCAGCCGTGAGGTACATTGTCCCTCAAACTCCAGTTGTAACAAGAAAGGAGTTATTTGTTTCAGAAGTATGCATTATTGAACGTTCCAGTTCCACTTGTGTTGAATATAACGTGTTATAAGAAGTTCAAGCCGGCCCTGTGACAGGCTGGTGACCTGTTCAGGGTGTACCCCGCCTCTCGCCCTATGACAGCTGGGATAGGCTCCAGCCCCCCCCACGACCCCGAACAGGATAAGCGGAAGCGAATGGATGGATGGATGGAAGAAGTTCAAGCCATTTTTCAATATGTATGACATCATTTTTATGATGTCATTTTGCCATAGTTGCCAATGCTAATGACAACAAATATCTCAGAAGACACTGAAAATTTATCTGATGTGCATTCTAATAGGGAAGTAAATAGGGTTAAAGCCAAACCAGGTGAGGGCCATCTGTCGAGAAGCTTGTACTGTCACAAATAAGAAGCATCTACCACCACTAATCTAGAGGAACATAAGTTTGCCTACCTCGCTAAAGAAGTCATTGCAACAGCACTTCACACATCCTCACCCAAAAGAACCAAACCATTATGAGAACTGCATCAAACACTGTTATTCTCTACAAACTGGTCATAAAAAATGTAAAACCTTGGTCCATGAGTCATACTTTGCCACTGACCATCCATAAAAGGCCAGAAACTCATTCACTCCCTTCCTAAATAAAGGGTATCACACAGGATTGCATGCTGAGTCCAGTGCTCTCCAAACATTTCACTCATGACTTCAACCCCATTTGTACCATTATGAAGTTAGCTGGCAACACAATAGTAGGGCTTATAGGGGAGACAGCCTACTGGCTTGAGCTGAACCATCTCACCATCAAGACCATTCCGTCAGCTATGTGGTTTATCAGTTGTCCAGCCACTGAGCAAAGAGAATTGCATAGTGTGAGAAGGTGACCCAGACTCCCAGACGAACACCCAAGCCTCTCCGTATTTGAACCTCTGCTGTGTGGTGGATGATTCAGGGCAACACAAGCCAACCAAATGACTGAGGAGCAGCTTCTCTCCAGAGCCCCATGCATCACACCTCTCCTTTACCCATAGCCACATCACATTCATCCTCAGAGACTGTTAAGAAAACTTGCACAGGTAGCCACTTTCAGATATTATTGCTGCTTCTACTTTTTAAAAAAATATGCTTTTACATTCTATTTATTTTCTGTGAGGCACCATATAGAATTTCATTGTACCTAAATACAGTGACAATAAAGTGCACTAAGAGCTTTCAAACAAGCACTAAATCTAACGTAACAAGAACTGGGAGCAAGTCCAAGCTGCAACAGAGCCATGGGTTAAGCATGTAAAGAGATCCAAAGCCTGACAGACAAACATATTGCACCTACTTTTGGTTGTTAAACTATAACTACACACTCACCAAAGGAATTTGAGTTCAATAGTTTTTTTTCCCTGATCATTCAAAAAAAAAATACAGATTTCCCAGTAAACAAACAAGAAAATCCTCTCATTTGAGAAACTGAAAAATATTTGGTATCTTTCTTAATAAATGGTTCATGCACAAATAATTTATTGAAACTAACACTGGTACAATTGCTGCCAATCAATTAGTCACCAAATTAGGTAAACCCTTTGTTTATTCATCCATTGATTTGCTTTGTATTTTAAGACAGAGGTTTCTGACATGTCATTCTTGCTATGGGATCATTTCATCCCAACAGCAGTGACATTCAGGAAGACACTGCAATGACTTCTTTCAGTATTAGGAAACTGCATCATTTGTGCTCAGAGTCAGGTGAATTAGATGCTGCTGTCCACTTTTATTATCATCTCATAGAAAATAATGATTCTTTTTTCTTTCCCAGTGGCTTTCTGTAACCATCCATCCTCAAAAGTATAAAAGAAAAAGGAAAAAAAAAAAGCCAAGGGTCCCTATAGAACTGGCTGTCACCCTGGTGGATCTCAGCCTTACTTGAATATCCTTAACCTCCTTATATCCATATCCTTACATTTTTAGAGATTCTGACTACTCAGCGCCTAGATAGTGTTAACGAACCATCTGCAGGGATGATTATATATATATATATATATATATATATATATATATATATACACTGTGCCACTCTGTGGAAGCCTAAAATTTTATTCAGGTTTCCCCTACAGAAAAACACAGACATATTCTGCAAACACAGTTTGTATCTGAAATAGGCTTTCAAAAAATAAAATAAAACAAAATAAAACCTTCTGATATGTGCAGTTATTAGACAACAAGATCATCTTTTTTTTTCTTTTACTGAGAGTAGTGAGAATCAGAGGTCACATCAAGCTAAGCATCAGAGGCAGTAAATGTAAAAGTGTACAATGATATTCATGTAAATGAAAATCTTCAAAGGAAGGTGCAGACAGTTAAGTGAGAAAATGGTAAATCTGCATTTCCTTACTCATAAAGCAATTGTAAAGCCTCTTTCAAAAATTCATGAGCTTGAAGTGTTCTTCTTCCCTGCCTTTGTTATCATTAGGTGTGTCTTGTTGCATTACTGTCACCTGTAGATTAGTGGAACATTTGGAAACCACTGAAAGGAATATGCATCGCATCACCTTTTTAAAACAAGGACCAACTCTCAGAAAAACAGCCCCATGGCACTTCTGAAGTCCACAGGAAACCTTTGAGATGAAACAGATTGTAACATAGCACCAGCAGCCTAACTCTTGTAATGTGGTGGGTAAAGGAAGGACACAGGAGATCATTACACAAGATATTGTTTTACAGTTAGAAGCAGAAGTCACTGATCAGACTTTTGAGCCCATGCTGACCATCTGCTATGGCGTAAAAAAGCTTTACACCATCCGGAAATATTAGAATATGTTTGATTTCAGACGGAGGATATTGTTGAATTTCATGTCTGATGACACAGCCACTTAGCTTGGCATGGACGGCTGGTCCCAGCAATGGCAGTTCCAGTTGCAAAGGTTGCACTAGCCGATGAGAGGCAATACCATCAATCAATGCAATGCTTAAAATAACAGAACATAATAAAAACAAACAGCCAAAAGAATATAGCCTGTCTAAATGTAGAGACAGTTCTTGTTGCACTGAGACTTGTCCTCGACGCTTTGGAGATCAATGCTGTACACCTCCAAAAGTATGCCTCTACCATAACCCCACAGTAAAGAAAAACTTAAAGAACTGTTGCAGATTATTATGCTTCTAGACACAATACACAGACAAAACTAATGTGATTTGGCCTTCTAACAAATAATTACTAGTTGTGTGTGTGTGTGTGTGTCTGTGTGTCTGTGTGTGTGTCTGTATGTGTGTGATAGGTAGAGAGAGAGAACGAGAAAACAGCAACTGGTGTATCAAATTCACTCCACTGTGGTCTTGGATGGTCAAAGATCACAGTGGAGTGAATTTCCTGGCTCCAAAGAAGGTTGAGGAATTTCATTATTTCATTACCACATTACTGTGTATGTATGTATGTGTGTGTGTGTGCTTAGGTTTATGTATATGTGTAGCAGAGAGACAGACAGACAGTGAAGGGAGTTTCTGGGAAAGTTTTGTGCTGCCAAACGTGCCATGGAACATTGCTCATGATTATCAAAGACTGTTCTAATTTTGTCCAAATCAATATCTTTCTGTCTCCCTTGGTCTGTCTCACAGACTCCCTCCCTCCATCTCTCTCTGTCCTCCTTTTGAACAGAGGCAAGGCCACCTTATTATAATTCAGCCCTTAATTACCAGCTGGGAATCAAGGCTAAATGAAGTCTCTGTAAATACTAAAGTGGTTCATTAAGTCTCCCTCAAAGTGTATCTACTCTGGTTATCTAACTTGTTCTCAAAACAGTCACAACCCCATTAAATTAGTCCAGATTTGGCAAAGTCTGTTGTACAGTGGAGTGACAGGAGTCTGAAGATGTGACTCTTTGGTCTATAATGTCGACCACTGAAGTGGGACATACTTTATTGATAGAGATTGTAATTAACTGGCTGTGTGGAGACAAAGGAAATTGCACATTCATCATATCAAATTGGCTCAGGGGGCTTAGCAAGGGCCAGATAATGGCTCTCTTCATGCCTGAGCCGTGACCAGAGTGCAGACAGCCAGGGATTGTCACATTTGTATACACAATGCAGTCGTGGTTTCACACAAATAAACAGTTGTTAACATGCTCATGCAAAAACCCCTCCAAACACTAATGCCAAAATCAGACTACTCTGTGCTTTTGTCTTTTCAAATGCTCGCTGCATCAGATTAGCTTTTAGAGCGTAAGCCCTTGGCATGACTACACAAGGGATGTGTAAGGAGCAAAGGGACTGACCTGAAGTCACAACACTGCTAATATTTTTGTATGTGATCACAGTTAAATGAATAAACACATTGTGGCAACAGCGGCCTTTGTCTTTCTCACCCACAACAGAGAGCCAAAGTATAAGCCTTTGGGGACGCAGCATGACTGTGCACTCGCAGAGGTGATGTCACAGCCACAGATGTGATTTAATTGATTAATGTTCTTGACTGGAGGGTACAAATGTTGTAAAGACTTGGAGAAATGGGATAAAATATCATTCCTGTTTTGCTGTTATTTTTATAGTAAGAGCTCTCCCTGCTGCTATGGGTCAACATCACTGAATACATTACGCCTGTGAATGCTGCCAAATATTGCCAAAGAAGAAATTAGTGTGCACCGCACTGGAAGCACACTGTGAAGTGAATGTGAGTGGCTCTCACCGTGAAATCATGGGATCTAGCCACTTTCCTTATTGAGTATCAAACTCTTCAGATTTTCAACATGTGCACAACTTGTACACCTTGTGTAATCAGTACAATCAGAGGTGCAAATGAGTGCATGGGTGAAGAAGTGGCGTGTGTAATGTTGCAGAAAACCAAACCAAAGAGCAACCAAAATACAAAAACGTTTCTCAGTCAGTGAGCTCTGAGGGCTTTCGTAGAGCGCTGGTGCACTGGGCCCAGGTGTTGCCAGCATCACTGATTGTAAACAAGCCCCATCACCTCTCCGATACATGCAGATGAGACCTGCCACACAAAACGGGTTGAAAGGAATGCAGGGTGGAGTGGGTCGTGACACTCAAAAATACAGTACATCAGTTAACTGCAGACAAAATGATATTGCCACTGAAAGAGCTGTCATTCATAAAGGCTGGCACATTGGCTAGATCTCTCTTAAAACTTTAAATATTTAAAAAACTACTTACATTTTTTATCTTAATATTGATTTTGTTTAGTTAAATAAAGTTTCCGTAGTACTTCCACTTTCCCCTTTATTCATCTTTGGCTTATCTTTGATGTCACATAGCAGACAATTCCTGACCTCTGAGAAGGAGAGTACTAATTTTCCAGACTTCTGCTAGGTGGAGGGCAGATTTGTGTTGGTGCTGCGTGGGACTTTCCTAAGAGCTGTTATTTCATAGGTGGTTGAATTTGATAAGAGCTTTACACTTCTGTCAGCTCCTCATTGACAGCTTGATAACTATTGTCTGCTCTCTTCCTGTTTTGTCACCTCCATTTCTCTTCTTTTTAAATTCACCATCCAACCTCTCACACACGCTCTCTCTCTTTTCCTCTTTCTGCTCTATCCTGTCATTCTTTGCACCTATACCATTCTTCTTTCACTCTTCTAACTTTTCTCCTCCATTTTACATGACTTTCTTTTTTGTTTGTTTTTTTTGTTCTTTTTATTTTTTTTGTTGCTTCCTCCCCACCCCCCACAATCTATCTAGTGATCCTGTTGGACACTACAACAGTGCTGGGAGAACTGGACTGGAAGACCTATCCTGTCAATGGGGTGAGTGACCCTAGTATTTCTTGAATTAAGACTATTAAATGTTAAGCTTTTTATTGAACTAAAAGAAAGAAAGAAAAAGATGTCTCTGATTTGACCCTTTCTTTTCCAAAACTGAACACTTGAGCCACAGCAGATTTTCTTGCACTTGAGTCAGATGCAGACAGGAGACAAGGTCTTGTGTCTTATTAAAAAATCCTGTGGGCATCAGGCAACATATTTTATATGCCAACCTTCCTGACAGCAGTTAGAGCAATGTGTCATCCAGTGAACACTGATTTGGTGACTTGTGGGTCAAAAAACATCCATAATTTCAACCACATTTTAATTCTAAACTTCAACATGTTTAGCACTCAAAATATATATTCAGTAAGTAAAGACATGCGCCTAGATTTATTGATTATGAGAACATAAAATGTAAACAAAGTTTGTGTACGCTCTGACCTTGCTTCTATTCAAGGGAGCGCCAAACAGCACAGATGGGGTTAAGGACGTATACAATGTTTGCCCCTAAGGTTGGCTCAGAGGCAACAAGTGGATGCTGGGGCGGAGGTGGACAGCAAGGGACAGCATAGCTTTCAGGTTAGCTGTGTGTCAGATACCATGATGCAAAGGAGCGTACAGAGCACTGACACCTTAAGTATACACCACCCATATGAGAAGGATGTGTTGGACATACACCAAGCAGCAGCCACAACATTAAAGCCACTGACAGGTGAAGTGGATCACTGATCATCTCATTACAATGCAATGCAGAGTGCTGTCTCCACCACCATTAGATGAGAGCAAGGATAGGAGCGGTAAGAATGTAAGTGAGTACATTTACTCAAGTACTTTCCTAGCTCTGATGCACTTGTACTTTATTTTTAGGCATTTCCATATTAGGCTGCTTTCTGCTTTTATGACACCATATTTTGGGTGCAATTGCTGTACTTTTTACTCCATACTATTTGTTTTAAAGCTTTGGTTGTTCATTAATTTGCAGATTAATTGGATTATTATAGATCAAACTGCCCAGCAATATGTAAGGAATTAAAATCATCAACAACTGCAACATTAAAGAGATATACAGATCAATAAATCAGTAATTTTGCTTGAATAATATCATATATGTGATTATGAAAAGTCTCATTCCACATAATGAGCACATTTACTTTAGGTATATATTTTGATTATACAATCTGTGCATTAAATGACTTTTACTTAAGTTGGAAGTGTAAATTTTTTTTCTGCTGCTCCACTTTTCACATAAAAATCTGTTATATGTCACAGGACTGTGCATGAGCCTGAAAATCTTCAGTTTTCAATGACAGTTTTGGTTTTCTTCTGATTTCTGTGGCTTTCCCTGCTGTGTTATTGGTGTACATTTGTTGGTTCAAGTTGATTAAATTAACTAACCTACAGGATTCATATTATTAATGAAAATAACTGTCTTTTAAAAAGTGTCTCAACCATATTTAGTCCACTTTTAACCCAGGCAATATGTCATGAAAAGACTTGCAGACCTGTGACGGCTGTCAAATTACTATTATTACTAGAAGTAATAATAACAGGGTATAATGTGCTGTTGGTATTGAAAATGAACACAATTCAATGAAGATCAACAGAAATGGCAGCTCTGTTGATGCTAACAGCTGCCATTTTTGTAGACAGCTTTCCAAAAAAAAAAAATAAAATCAGGCTGTGCTCATTTTACATGTTTGAGTTGGTTTGGAAAAGCAGAATGTGCGCACCAGTTCTCTGAAAAAGAAACCGGGATACTGTTACGCATGAAAATCTGATCCATACTCAGGAGTTCTAATTACTGTGTGGGCATGCGCATCTGTGACTTAAGTGATACAGAAATATCATTACATCACATTCATCTGCTTTTATTCAAAGAAGCTTCCATGGGGGAAAAAGCAGTTTCACTCAAAACTGGAAGTGTAACCCGTTAATCAAATGACTCAGAGTACCTTTAATGTATTTAAAGAAATACACTTAGTGCAGTTAGGTCTTTATATTATTGAATGCAGGCATAATTTTAAAGTTTCAAGTGCAGACTTTTAGCTTTAGTTTGAGGGACTACGGAATTACAGCCATTATTACACCCCCCCCCCCCCCCCCCCCCCCCTCCTCACACACACACACACACACACACACACACACACACACACACACACATTTTCAGCTTTTGCAGATGTTTTTTTTGGAAAGTCTAATCGAGTCTTTCTGTTTAGGCAAGCAGTCATTACTTTGGCGAACCTTTTGTATTTACTCTTGTGGAGTCTTGTCTTTATGACAAACATGAAAAAGGGGATGCATACTCTGTAGAGCGTTTTCCAGAACATCCTGTGACTGTCCATCACTTTTTTTTTTCCATGGATGTGGGATTTTGTGTTGCTGCGTATATTTATTTCTCGAAATGTACCAAATTGCCGATTTGGCCTCTCCAAATTTTTCTGTTCCCTCGCTAATGGATTTGTTTTGTTCTTGCAGTCTGAAGACGGTCTGTTTTACTTGCACTGAGATCTCCTTTGACCACATGTTGTGGATTAACAGAAACACCTTCCAAATACAAATACCACACTTCGAATCATCTGCAGACCTTTTGACTGCTTAATTTATGCTGAAATAATGAAGGAATAGCCAGCGCCTGTCCATGAAAGAGCTTTTGAGTGAACTGTCTAATTACACTGCCTCTGAAAAAAGAGATTGCATATAAAAATAGCTGTATTTTCTCTGTTATACTGTTAATGCAGTATTTTTCTTCATCCTCATATTTATAACTGTAAGCTGAATGTATTTTGGTGCACAGACAAAAATGTGTCAGTGTCAAAAAATATAAGGACCCTATAATTTCCCTACAGTTGCCGAGATGTGTTGTAACTCATTATCTAAGAGTGGGTTCATCCTGGAGCTGAGATGACTTAATGCGTTAAGTTGACACCTCTCCTCAAAAAAAATTATTTTAAAAATCATTTATTTAAGTCTATGGGATTTAATTATCTGCTACTCACCAGAAATAACATAAGCTGAATGTGTTTGATGCCGCTCAGGAAGGAAGGGACACAGGACTTAACATGAAACCCTGGTGAGCTGTGTGCAGTTCTGCTCTGACCCACTTCCAGAGCTCACTCTTAGGTTCTGGATTTAAGGAATAAATGGAAACAGAAACAGGAATCATCACAGTTGGACAGCTGCTAAAGACCAAACACTCAAAAATTACACTAGTACACTAATGACATCCATGCTCCCTTTTATTTATGTATTTATTTATTGAAATTAGATGTTCTGGTCATAAATGGGCTTGACAAGCTACTTCTTCAAAACTGTCTTAATTAGGTACACTTATTCCACTGGTTGTTAAAACAAATATCTAATCAGCCAATCACATGGCAGCAGCTCTATACATTTAGGCATGCAGACATGGTCAAGACAACCCGCTGAAGTTCAAATCATGATTTTAGTGACTTTGAACATATTATGGCTGCTGGTGCCAGACAGGCTGGGTATTTCAGAAACTGCTGATCTGCTGGGATTTTCCCACACGACCATCTCTAGGGAATGGTCTGAAAAAGAGAAAATATCAAGTGAGCAGCAATTCTCTGGCTCAGAGTTCAGAGGCGAATGACCAGACTGTTTCAATTTGATTGGAAGGCAGCAGTAACTCAAATAACCAACTGTTGCCGAATATGCAGAATAGCATCTCTGTTCTCTGCACAACAAACCAAACCCTCAAACAGATGGGCTACAGCAGCAGAAGACACAGCTAAGAACAGGAAACTGGGACTACAATATACATGGGTTCACCAAAATACTATAACAGAAAACTGGGAAAAACATTTCCTGGTCTCATGAGTCTCGATTTCTGCTGCAACATTCATATAGCAAGGTCAAAATTTGCCTTAAAAAAACATGAAAGCACGGCTCCGTCCTACAGTACCTTGTTTCAAATGTTCAGAGTGGTGGTGTTTTGGGCCCCTTAGTACCAAGTGAGCATCATTTAAATGCCACAGCCTGCCTGAATCTTGTTTAGCCATCTTCTGATGGCTGCTTCCAACAGGATAATACTTCATGTCACAAAGCTCAGATCATCTCAAACTGGTTTCTTGAACATCACAATGAATTCAGTGTATTCAAATGGCCTCCACAGTCACCTGATCTCAATCCAATAGTGCACATTTGGGATGTAGTGAAAGGGGAGATTCTCATCATGGATGTGCATCTGACAAATCTGCAGCAGCTGTGTGATAGCATCACACAGCTGCTGCATCTATGCCACAAAGAATTTAGACAATTCTGAGTTCAATTCAATTCTGTTTTATTTATATAGTGCCAAATCACAACAAACAGTTGCCTCAAGGCACTTTATATTGTAAGGTAAAGACCCTACAATAATACAGAGAAAACCCAATAGTCAAAACGACCCCCCATGAGCAAGCACTTGGCAACAGTGGGAATAAAAAACTCCCTTATAAAAGGAAGAAACTTCTGGCAGAACCAGGCTCAGGGAGGGGCAGTCATCTGCCGCAGGGGAGGCTGAGGGGAGAGAGAGAGGACAAAAGACACACTGTGTAAGAGAGGCAGAGATTAACAATAACTAATGATTAAATGCAGAGTGGTGGATAAACAGAGTAAAAAGAGGTGAATGAAAAGAAACACTGAGTGCATCATGGGAACCCCCCAGCAGCCTAGGCCTATTGCAGCATAAGTAAGGGATGTTTCAGGGTCAAATGATCCAGCCCTAACTAGAAGCTTTATCAGAAGACAAAAGGGAGTTAACCCCAGTACTAACAAGGAGTACCTAATAAAGTGTGCAGTGGGTATATAATGTTAAAGGTAGGATGTTGGTATATAATGAGAGTAAACATTGCATTGTTCTCTTTTGTTATGTGCATCTAATTCTCTCACATGCATTCATGATAAAATCACATTTATATAACATAAAATAATACATAGGAATTCTCAAACAGTGCTTTGAAAGTGAGACCATTTGTGAAATATCGAAGGTGCACTGAAACTCCTGAAGCCCAGAGGTCTTAATTTAACTGACTCTGGTTTGCTCTGCTTGCGCTGTTTATATACCATATGCGACAACATTTATATGCAATGAATACAGATTCAAACAAGCCTTTAAAATATCTAGAGATTAAACTAATTTAATTGGTGTATATGATTCTTTTTGGTCTAAGCCTGAAGCAGAAATGCTGCTGTAGATTTCATTCTTAGAAATATTTCATCAGGGACTGAGCAACCATCAGCAGCAACAATAATTTTTTCATGACTTTGCGTCTAATTCGAGACACAAAGTGGTTGTGGGGTGGGGGTTGTTTGTGCTTTCAGGCTATTATTAAAAGTGTAATAAATCCTTTGGAGCAAAACCAATAAATAGCAGCAAAAGGCTGAGATATTTTCAGGGCCAAATACCAATATTGAAAAAGCTTCTCCTCCCTTGCACACAGCCTAAACAGTGTTTTTGCTATGGGGACCAACAACGCCATTAATTGGTTGAACAAAAAACACAGCAAAACTCCACCACCTAGATTCATATCAAATCAATAATTCATCAAAACTACAGAGATTTAATGACATTTTCATAACACCACTCTCTCCCTTCCCTTTAGTCTGACAATGACAAATTGCTTTGTTTTAATCAAAACCTCAAATCTCTTAGCCAGGTTGAGTGCTGCTGCCTCGATTGTTTTTAATACAATGCTATCTGCCTGTGCAGTGTTGGTAGGTGTGTGTGTGCACATGTGATTTATCTTAATGTTTCAGCACCTATGAACACGAAATATTTACTGACTTTCACCTGAAAGGAGATTCCAGATTAACTTTTTTTTTTTTTTCTGGCTGTGTGCACCAATTACATAAATTCTTATCATGTGTTACTTAAATACAAGTAGTTTTCCAACAGTAAAGACATTTAATGTGATAACATTTTAACCTTCACTAAAGCAAAACTCTTGCCCCTTCTTCACTGTGATTAAATCAGTCTGCCTTGTTAACAATAAAGGAATAGCAGTTAACACACTCTGGGTGTTTTTTTTTTCCAGATAATATAATGACAACCAGAGCTGCCAATACCAAAATATCTTTGGAAGTAAGTTGAAGTGAACATGGCCAAAAATGAGTTATTACATGAAGAAAAGAAAAGAAAAGAAAAGAAAAGAAAAGAAAAGAAAAGAAAAGAAAAGAAAAGAAAAGAAAAGAAAAGAAAAGAAAAGAAAAGAAAAGAAAAGAAAATACTCTCTGGGGACTGCCCATAGCCTCAGGCCCAAGAGATACAACCCCTGTCTATGTTAACCAAAGGTAGTGTATCTGTATGGTATACCGTAGTCAGTGTGTTTTTATCCAAGCAATATCATGTGGAGATTTTTGTTTTCATATTTGGTTACACTGCTCATGTGGATTTGTAATACTGTAGTTTTTTTTTTTTTTTAATAGATTTAATTCCTAATGTGTTTCTGTGCATTTTCCTTTTCCACTGCTTTTGTGGCTCCCTTTCTGTCTTCCGTGTGTGTGTGTGTGTGTGTGTGTGTGTGTGTGTGTGTGTGTGTGTGTGTGTGTGTGTGTGTGTGTGTGTGTGTTTTCCATACCTTTCTCTAAGTTTGGTTTATTTTATTTTTCTTGTTTTTATTGCTGTTTTTTTTTATTTTTTTGCTGTTCTCGTCTTATTCCCTCCTCTGATTTCTTACTAGTTTTCACCTGTTTCCTCATGTGCCTCTCTTATCAGTTAGTCCCACAAATTTCTCTTGACTTCTTTTCCACCGTATTTCTACAGCTGTTTCATTATTATTCTTTTTTTTTGTCTCTTTTTTTCTTACATTTAACTCTATTTGTATGGCACCAAATCAGTGTTTGGTTTTTGTTTTCATTGCTCTGCTTGTTCTTTAGTTGCACTCAACCAACTTCTTCTCTGCAGTGACTTAAGTAGTTTTTTCACTCCCACAAGTTTCTCAGAATATTTATTTATTTAGCAGCCTTTTTTCTCAGTCTTAACTTGTAAACTACAAACATATTGTAAAAAGAAAAAATGAAGGCATATTTCTAAGTTCGTATGGATAACCCCAGCTTTCTTTTTGTAAAGAAAAGAGAAGCTACTCTATAGATATGTTTTCAACTTGTATTATTCTTAATGTAGCTGTCATGGATTTTTAGGAAGAGGACCCGACTGCAGACTCTTAGGAAAACAGAATAAACTGAAAACACATCTTTTATTCAAACTGGTGGAAAAGTACAAAATTCAAATAACAAAGTCCACACAGGAATCCAGCAATTCAGGCAGTGAAGACACAAGGTGCAAAAACAGACACTGTGACAATGACTGAGAGGGTGACACCACTATATATATATATATATATATACACAAGAGGGCAGTTAGGGGAAGTAAACATAGCTGGGGCAAATGAGGCACAGGTGAACAGAATCTAGGTAACGAACGGGGGAGAGAGACAAAGACTTAAGAAGAAACAAAAGGACGGGGGCTGTAATACTAAACTGAAACACAAAGAAACAAATATAATCCAGTACTCAAGATGTAAACAGAACCCAGAATACAAAAGTAACCAGAACTAAAAAATAACCCCCAAAGATATCCTAAAATACAAAACTCAAAACACTGGGTCAGAGAGGTCAGGTGGAACTTGTTCTCACTGAAAAGAAAAGTTTTTTAGAGCACCTTAAAGACTGCTATAAATTCAGTCAGTTTTTCAGATACAGCTTGCTGGTACCATATTGGACCGCCTTTTCCCTTAAGAAGTATGTTAATTCTTCAGGGCATAGATTCAGAAAGGTGATGGAAACATTACTCAGAGGTTTTGGTCCATATTGACACGATAGCATCACACAGATTTGTCAACTGCACATCCATGATGCAAATCCACTTGTGTCTTTATGTTATTATGTAGTATAATTTTTTGTCTGTATTATACTTAACTTGGATTCTGTTTTTATCAACAGGACTTGAAGAATTATAATCTGTTTTATTGCTCTTTTATATTTGTTCATTGTAGTCTTCTTATTGTTGTTTTTAGGTAGACAATTTTAAGATCTGTCCAGGGACAACAGATGAAAAATAGCCTTTTGGCTAATTCTGGTGCATTTACTGTAATGTTAATTAATGTACACTGTCCCTGTCAAATAATAATAATAAAAAAATCTTTCATTCCACCCCATCCCAAAAGGTGAGCAGATGGATTGAGATCTTTTTCACAGTGAACTCCCTTTTATGTTCAAGAAAGGAGAGTGAGATGATCTGAGCTTTGTGACATGGCATGTTATCCTGCTGGAAACAGCATTCAGAAGATGGGTACGCTGGAATCCATCTTCTGCTGGTCATAAAGGGTGGACATGTTCAACAGCAATACGCAGCCAGGCCTTTGTGTTTAAATGAGGCTCAGTTGGTACTAAGGGGTCCAAAGTATAACATGAAAATATCCCCAACACCATTATATCACCACCAGCAGCCTGAACTGTTGGTACAAGGCAGGATGGATCCATGATTTCATGTAATTGATGCCAAATTCTGACCCTACCATCCAAATGTTGCAGCAGAAATAAAGACTTATCAGATCAGGCCACGCTTTTTCCAATCTGTATGAATTGTAGCCTCAGTTTCCTGTTCTTAGCCAGTAGGAGTGACACCCAGTGTGGTCTTCTGCTGCTTGTAACCCATCTGCTTCAAGGTTCATTGTCTTGTGCATCTGGTTATTTGAGTTACTGTTGCCTTTCTATCAGCTCAAGGCAGTCTGGCATTTCCCCTTCTTCAGCAGGTTGCCTTGACCATGTCTACATACCTAAGTGCACTGAGTTGCTTGAGTTGCAATTGGCTGATTAGATACTTGTGTTAATGAGCAGTTGAACAGTTGCACCCAGTGAAGTGGCCAATGAGTGCATATAATTACATCAGTTTGTGAGTCTCTTCTTGACAGTGAGTCAAAAAGCTTTGTCAAGGTCAGCCTCTTGTGCCACTACTTTTATGACTGTATATTTTGAATAGTATTCTCTGTTGTCTCAGAGAGTGTGTGATACTAAAGCACCGAGCAAGTACTTGTCCAGTGTCAGCTTGCGAGTTGGAATTTTTAAAAATGATCTCAGACAGTACTTTTATAGGTTTTGATCAGATGCAAAAATATTTAAGGCTCAATGAGTTGTTAAGGATAAAAATTCGAGATTATCATTAACAGTGCCTCTTTGCTACCCCTTCCTTTGTCTGCGCCTTCTCGCAATTTTTTCCATTGCCATCACTGCCTTAAAAACATACATAAGTCACTTGTAGGCAGAGAAAGGCTACTAGCTGGGCAGAACAATTGTAAAGCCAAAGTAGCACCTCCTTCAGTCAACTCAGAGATGACTCTTCAGTTCTGGTCATACTTTTTTGTCCAGTTCTACTTCCAGATGAGGATATTCAAGAGAAATAAATCTGCAATAAATGTTTAATTTTGCTGCTTAATTAAGTACCTAACCACTTAATTGAAGGTTGTCTCTAAAAAAGTAGATGTAGTTTAAATGTGATTATTGTTGCTGGCAACGCCGATGTCCACTTACAGCCATAGCACTTCACCACTGGTGAAAAGAAAACTTTCTTTTTATGCTTGTAATCCCGGTCTTTGTCCAGCCATCAGCTGATTTGAAAGATGATGTTTGCATCTGCAAGGCAAAAGTTCCATCTTATCCAAGCTGTCAAAAATTCCTGTCAAGAACTCAGCACATAAACTGCTGGGAGGAAAAAAAGAAACCCAATCAGAGCAAGTTTTTGATTCTGAACATCTTTGCAAAATAAAAGTTTTTTCAGCTGCTTCTCAAGCAGTTGCAGAGAGGGCTAAAGTGTGTTTTAATGTGTGGAATAGATAAACTGGAAAACGCACCAAGCTCCAACCTCACCCACTGACTTATGCTGTGCACAGCAGTGCTCAGAAAAACAGCTCTCAGTAGCTGGGACCTCTGGGGTGGTGTTAAGAGGTGTCTGAGACTGGATCTAATGGCAGCATATCTTGTGGGCATTTTTGATTATGGGGTGGAGACTGTTGTTGTGGCACATCCAGTCGATGTTTGATCAGATCTGGTAAGTTAGGAGGCTGGATCGACCCCTTGGGTTCTCACTTCCTGGTGTTTCTCGAGGCTTTCTTGAGTACTGTCCTGCTGGGGCAGGCCAAAATGATTGGAGAATAACACTAAAAACACTGGGTAGTATGGTTGGTCTGTAGCAATTTTTAGGAAGTTGTAGAAGTTAAAGTAACATCAACATGGATGTCACTACCCAAGTTTTCCTGGCTCTTTTGGTTTTAATGTGGATGATCAGTGTGTATACACAGGGTGTATAGCTGCCCTGTCAGGCTGGGCTGCCCTGTTTCTGAGTACTACAGCAAAAGCAGGGAATGAGCAGGGATGAGGAGATATCAGTAAAGTGTTATACTCCAACGCCTACAGTACCTTCCAAGTCAAAGAACATGCACTATTTTTTTTTTTTTTTGTTTACAACTGGTTTTATAATTTGTTTGTGCATTTTGTCTAAATCTAAATGTAAAAATGTATATTTTTTCATTGTTGTTGTAGAATATGCAGATTTCAGATGCTTGTGTGAAGCATGCACCTCCAAAAGCTAAACTACATATTATGCCACTCTGCACATTAAATAAGCTGATAGCTTCATAAAAACTACCAGTTGCAGTGCACGTTCAGCACAGAGAGAAATACAGTGCTGAGAAAAAGTATTTGTCCCCTTCCTGATTTCTACCTAATTATCCAAAAACTTTGGACAACGTTTTGGCTCTTTGTGAAAAAGTAATTGCCCTCTTTACCTAATAACTGGTTATGCCACCTTTTAGCAGTAAGAACTGCACTCCAGCATTTGTGATAACTGGCAGTGAGAGTTTTACATTGCTGTGGAGGAATTTTGTCCCACTCTTCTTTGCAGAATTGTTTTAATTCAGCCACATTGGAGGGTTTTAGAGCATAAACAGCGTGTTTAAGACTATGCCAAAGCATCTCAGTCTGATTTAAGTCCAGACTTTGACTAGGCTACTCCAAAACCTTCATTTTTAATTTTTATTTTTTTTTTTTTTTTTGAGCTATTCAGAGGTGGACCTGCCTGTGTGCTTCAGATCATTGTTCTGCTGCAGAACCCAAGTGAGCATGAAGGCACAAACTGATAGCTGGAGATTCTCCTTCAGGATTTTCTGGTAGAGAGCAGAATTCATGGTTCCATCAATCAAGCAAATCATCCAGGTCCTTAAGCAGCAAAGCAGCCCCAAACCATCACACTACTGCTACCATGTTTGACTGTTGCTGTGATGTTCTTTTTATGAAATGTTGTGCTAGTTTTATGCCAGATGTAACTGGACTCAAACCTTCCAAAAAGTTCAGTTTTTGTCTTGTCAGTCCACAGAATATTTTCCCAAAACACTTGGGGATCATTAAGATGTTTTTTGTTAAATTGTTTCCCCTTAATGAATGAAAGTATCATTTAAAACAGGATTTTTATTTTCTCTGCTTATCTTTGACTATTATTAAAATTAGTTGATGATCTGAAACATTTAAGTGTGAGAAATATGCAAAAAACTAAAATCAGGAAGAGAGGAAAAACCTTTTCACAGCATTTTATATGTTCATATTTGTTCAAGGATGAGAGAAACAGTTGCATAAACATCTCAAAACAACATGAGCACTGTATGTTTGGCTGCACACAGTCCCAATAAACATTATTAATTCTTAAGGATGTAATGGAGCAGAACTATTACTACGGGTACTTTACATCGACCACAAGTCCTGAAACACTTCAATACATTGATATGGCTACCATACAAATATGATATAAACTAAAGTGCTATGTGCCTATCTCAAGCCTGAATAGGGACTGAAACTCTTGATGTAAAAAGTGATGAAGTACTCGGTGGTGTTTTCTACCCTCTTCTATCTTTCAGATAATGATCTGTATGCCGATAACGTGTAAATGAACAACCAAAAGTGAGTCAGTTGCTTAATAGTTGCAGGTCTTGCAGTGTCAGTCTCGATGTAATGACAATATATGTGACTTCTGTTGTTTTTGGAATCAGTGAAGCCAGTTTTTTTTTCTTTTAACAAAATCAAGCGCCATGATGCAAAACTAAGTTTCTGCAATTCATTGCACGGTCCACCTCAATACTAAGCCATCAGCAAGAATTTTTTTGGGGGCAGTTCTTGTATTGCTCTCTCATACTGCAACATTACTGTGGGCTCAGTACATTAATTAGAGCTACACCTTGTACACAAAACCTACTTTCTGCATGCCACAGTCTGCTAAGCTTCGGACTAATAGGCAGAGCGATTAGCAGGTGCATATCTGATTGCCTCAGAGAGCGTGGGTTGCAGCTCATCTTTCAAACTCAGGGTTTGCATTTTGTTTTCCCTGCACTGAACCATGCCACATCCCAAGGGTGCATTTTAGAACACTGAGGCACACAGAGTGACAAATCACCATTTTCTCTCATTTGTATGCATAATGGAACTCCAATTACTTAATGCTGATCTTATGCAAACCAGAAAGTCTGCTTCTTGTAATAAAATACTCAGCTTCTGTTTTAAGCTTTGTAAGGAGGGCAGTGTAATGAGGATATACAGAGTACAGTATATCGTGAAGAAACTTACCTTACATGCATTTCCTTTACTTTACATCAGCTGGAAATCTTCGAAGTGACTGACTGTATGGCGTGTGGTACGGGCACTGCAGAGACCTTACAGTCAGATGCAGTCAAAGCATTACTAGAAATGTTTGAATTTTAGATTTTCAGCCATGCAAGCATGCAAGTGAAATATTTCCCTGAGAAAATACATATTTTTGTCTAATTTTTTTCATTAGATTGAAGTTTTAGGCCATATTCAAGCAGAAATAAAGAAAAAAGAGTACATATGAATATCATACATATTATCTCACGGTCCTCTTATATAATCTCCACAGGCACAATGTATTTGGGAGGCCAGAGGTCCAAATGAAAGAAGGAGTGAATATGATTGATTAATCGTTGGGCCCATGGGTGTTACATAGAGCTTATTTAGATAGCTTAATTAATAGAAGATTAATTGCTTTTGCACACTCCAGTCAAGGTTAAAGTGTTGTTTAATAATTTATATTTGAGAACACTTAATCTGTGACTCGTGCATGTGTGCGGGTGTTTTAAAATGTATGCATATCACATTCTCAACACAGGAACACTGCACGTTGTTTTCTTTTTTTTCTCTCTTTTTAAGCATCCCATTTTGAGACTCTCACAGATACAGATTTACATAATGGCAAAATGGAAAATCAATAACCAGTCACAGAGTGTTTTCAGTGTAGACACTTGTGCTTTCTCATGATCGCCACGCTCCGGTCTGTGACCTGGAAATAATAGTGTGCAATCATTGAGGAAGCTTCAGCTCTCCACCCTTTAAAGAAGAGGGAGAGGAGACACTTCCAGAGTAAGGCTTACTGGATAGTAACTCCCACAGTTATCTATGTAGAAGTGCTGTCCAAATTCAGGGGTATTTCCAAATCAAAGCCATTGTATTAGGCCAACATTAAACACCCCATTTTGTAGAATCTGTGTAGAAATGTTGCATGGATATGTATTTGCTCTTATTTAGGAGACACTATAAAGTCCCCAACATTCCATAATCCATACGCAAAGTCACTTTGTCATGGAACGGCTGTGTGGCAGGCAGGGTAGGACCCAAATGCAGGACTCTGAAGACAAGGCCTTAAGCTCAAAACAGCTTTAATGCTGGAGTCTTTCAAAATACAAACAAGAACACAAACAAGGCAGGGCATAACCGGGAACACCAAACTAAACTAGGGGAACACATAGAACACACAACATGCAGGAGGACGTGACGAAAGGCAAGGGAAAACTATGACAATGAATACACATCAGGTAAATAGGGGAGTGGAAACACCTGGAAGGACAACTGAACATAACAGGGAAAACAAGACAAGGGATGTAAAACTAAATGCAAAACACAAGAGACAAAAGACAAAAGAATAACAAAATAAAACAGGAAGTAACTGAACTTGGGTAGTTCAGCAGGGTAAGAGAAACAAACTCAGGGAATTAGCTACAATTGCAAATTAGAAAACCGGGACTGAGAAAAAATCATGAAGAGAAAATGAGCTAGAATACCAAACTCAAAATTGCCAGAACTAAGAACAAACTAAGCAGAGCAATACAAAGGTGAAGAATCAAAACCATAAGCAAACTGGGAAACTGAAGATATTTAACAACAGAACTTGAAAGACCAAAAAAACACAAAACACTGGGCACAAGACCCAGGACCCAGACACACTTGTTTTCCTCTCTCTTCTGATATGACCCATAGTAGTGTCTTCTTGTCACTGTTAGAAAAAAAAAAAAAACTTTCATGATGTGACAGTGATTTTGTAGGATAATTAACTTGGTAAAATGCAGTAAAAAAAATCCTGATTTCAGGATAAAATTGGACATGAAAAGATGTGTCCAGTTTCTATATTTTGTTTGGGTATTATCTTTTATTATTCTTTCTTCTATTAAAATTATTTACAGAATGACTCATTGCCATTCATTCAATAAATAATCTTTATACGTTTTTCGTTTCTCTGATGTTTACAGAACAGAATCAAGTAGAAACAATACCATGTCTTCAGTGTCTCTCACGCTCTTGAGGTATAATTACATGTCCAGCTGTGCATCTGGCACCATCACAGCTGCCCATGTAATACCACAGGAGTTGTGAGAAAGAAGATCTGTCAATAAATGTTGGGGCTTTTGAAGCTCTGATCATCACACCGTTAAAGCGGAGCAGACAAATGAGAGCCTGGCTGATGCAACAGCTTGAAAACATTGGTGAAACTAACTCGGTGTCTCTCAAACGTCATGTTTCTATACAGATTAAGTTTCACTACATGCAAAAGAAGGTTTACATACATTATACAGAGCAGCTCTGAAATGAAATCATTCATGGGTGCATTTATTATAATATCCTAATCTAATCTCCATATTAGCACTTTTGATGCCAATATGCTGCCATTCTAATATAATCCATACCCATATCCATATCAGCTAATCCCCACTAATCCACAAATTACTGATGTCTTACAGTCTTTCTGATTTGCTAAAACACTAAATCCCTTTCTCAGAACCAAATGTGTTTTCAGCCCATTTATTAAATCGGTCAAAACTCCAGACAATTTATAGGTGTCATTTACTCTTTTTTTCCCAAAACTTCTGTCAAACAAATGTAACTGTAATGTACATATGATGCACGATGGAATGATGCAAGTGATAGAAGTTTGAGTTAAAAGCTGATACCAACTCTGGGCGGAAACAATCTGAGAGGCGGAGGAGGTGAGAGAAAGTGTAAGAGGCAGTGGATGAAGAGGGAAAGGAGGAGGAGGATGACGAGAAGAGCAAGACCAGTAATTTCAAAGTAAATTTCAAAAGCTGTGACAGAGCATGTTCTAATTCAAAGAATGACAATGAAGGTATCTGGACAAAGACTACAATCCAATCTCAGCAGATGCTCTGTGGCCACCATTATCAGGAAATACAGAGACGATAACAGGTCCTTCAAAACAATGCAGTGAAACACGGAAACAGCTGTGCTGAACACAGTCTCAGTTTTGAAGTCACCAACAAGTTTCAGCCATTTAACTACTGAGCATATCCTCAAAACAGTAGGGAGAACAAGAAGCAAGTGTAGGAGAGCTTCCTCTGAGGAAGATGATGCTGTTATTGAATGAATCATATATTGACTGTGATCCTGCAATTACACAGGGTTCTCTGTAATGTCCTGTCTGCAGTTAACTAAAAGATGAAATGTGTGGTCAATGCATTCATGTTTTTCTTTTGCGTGGCTGTTTGTGTGTGTGATGTATACAGAGTGGTTTTTTATTTGGGGCATCTTGTAGCTCAGTGGGTTAAGCAAACAACCCATATGCTATTAGGGCTTATGCAGCAGCCAGGGTTCAAGTCTGCCCTGGTCCATTTACTGCACGTCTTCTTCTTGCTTTCCTGTCATCTCTCTTGACTGTTTCTGTGTTAATAAAGGTGAAAAAAATAAACAAGAAAAAATGTGATTGTTTGGCTTTGAGCATGGATAAAACTGCTTTAAAGGCATTTTTTGATTTTGCCAGAACAGTCACAGGTCTTGTGAATGTAGTTTAAACACTGTGTATTATGTGTACACCACAATATTAATTTGCTGACAACAGACACTTTACGTAACAAAAAATGCTAGTTTTATGTCACCAAATAGATTCAAGGTGTTGTTTATAACCTGCTTGCTATGCTGTAAAAGGTCACATAGTAGGCAATAACCTTAACCATTATTATTATTTTTTTTAATCAGTGGGATGCCATTACAGAGATGGATGAACAGAACAGACCTATACACACCTTCCAGGTTTGCCACGTAATGGAGCCAAACCAGAACAACTGGCTGCGGTCTGGATGGATCCAGCGGCAAGCTGCACAGAGGGTCTGGACCACATCACAAAACTTGTGCACAGACACACACTTGTACAGAAATCTTTGTCTGAAATTCGGAGCTGTGTTTGTAGTTTTGACATTGCCCCGAGGTTGAAAAACTATCAGAATCCCTGGAGGAAGTTCAGTCCTCCACATAACCTACCAGGAGAGAAAAAAATGCAGGCAAATAGTAATAAAAACCTACACTTCACTCGAGAGAGGGACTAATTTTCATTACAGTCAATACAGTCAATCTTATAACAAAGATATAGCAAGATTTGTTCTTTATACACTGGTTGGTGTGAATCACAGTCATGTTGCTGCACCATGAAATTTTAAATTTACCTCTTTTTGTAGTTTGAGAATTGCCTCTGTCCAGACCTTTGAATCAATGCTCTTGCTCGAGGGGACTGAGCCGTCTGGCATTGTGACATGAAATAGTGGTTTCTTGATAGAGGAACAATCTGTCCACTGAGCTTCAGGGGAGGAGTAATGATTAGCCAATCAGTGCCATGGGCAAAACTAACGCCACTGTCAAGCTGTTTAAAAGCATTGCGTGCCCCCACAGTGGCACATGCTCACTTGGTTTCTGCACCCTTGAGACACGGCTACTGCACAACAAACTGAGAAGCATGCAGAACTTTTCTTACTTTGCTCAGATACACTCTTAAAAAACAAATTTGCTGGCATGGCTGTGCATCAGTATTAACTTAAAAATGATGTGAGATATTAGAGGACATGTTGATCTAGAAAAAAATCAAATCCCCTTCCTCACAAGAAACAGTTTTTTTTATACTTTCAAAAATGTTTCATTTGCCTGTTTTGATTACCCTCTCTGTCCTAATACAGTCCCATTATGTCTGCATTTTAGTCTTTATATGCAGTTTTTAATGGTTAAAGTAAAATTTATAACTCTCTCAGAAAAATTTGTCCTGTATGATTAATCTAAAGAATCGGCCAGGCAAATTGTAGACCCAACTGGAAATTTGTTCAATACAAATATAATTATAAAATTATTGATGGTTACTATACTGATTTCATTATTTTAATCTCTGTTTTAACTCAGGTATATGTGGAGCTACGTTTCACACTTAGAGACTGCAACTCCATCCCTTGGGTTTCTGGTACTTGTAAGGAAACCTTCAACCTTTTTTACCTGCAGACAGATGAGCTGCTCCCTGAAGGGATGCGGTTTCGGCCTACTGACTACGCTAAGGTTGCTGTGCTTTTATTCTCATCATGGGTTGTCATTGTGTGGCTGGTATCATGCAGTAGATGTGAATAACGTGTGTGTTGTTCGGTTTAAGGTGGACACCATAGCAGCAGATGAAAGTTTTACACAGACAGATCTCGGAGATCGAGTTCTTCGACTCAATACCGAGGTCAGGGAAGTGGGCCCAATCACACAGAAGGGATTCTACTTGGCTTTCCAAGATGTGGGAGCTTGTATTGCGCTTGTGTCTGTAAAGGTCTGTGAACAGGGTGGCATGATTCAAGCATGATTCAGCTATGAACTCAGTATTATGTCTTTAAACTGAACGCCCTGTTTTTCTCTTTCACGTTAGGTGTTCTACAAACGTTGCCCCTCAACTTTAAGAAACCTGGCTGCATTTCCTGAGACAGTGCCGCTTATGGAATCGTCCTCTTTGGTGGAAGTGAGAGGCGCATGTGTGGAGAATGCAGAAGAGAGGGATACACCCAAATTATACTGTGGTGCTGATGGAGACTGGCTGGTACCACTGGGTCGCTGTGTCTGTAGCATTGGCCATGAGGAGATGGATGGCTACTGCCAAGGTGAGAAGTGGCTCTAGATGTAGTCATGTGTGTGTGTGTGTGTGTGTGTGTGTGTGTGTGTGTGTGTGTGTGTGTGTGTGTGTGTGTGTGTGTGTGTGTGTGTGTGTGTGTGTGTGTGCAAATTTTAAAGAACTAAAGTAGACCAACAGTGTTCTAAATCTGCAAAGCTAAGCAGAGAAGAGAGAGAGAGAAGAGGAAGAGAAGAGAAGAGAAGAGAAGAGAAGAGAAGAGAGAAGAGAAGAGGAAGAGAAGAGAAGAGAAGAGAGAGAGAAGAGAAGAGACGAGAAGAGAAGAGAAGAGAAGAGAAGAGAAGAGAAGAGAAGAGAAGAGAAGAGAAGAGAAGAGAAGAGAAGAGAAGAGAAGAGAAGGCATTGCATCACACTCACAGATCTCTGGGGCCTCCTCAGTCATCTGCAGGAGTTTGAGTTTACACGACTGATATTCCCTCCTCTCATCCTAAGATCCTGCATCCTTGTCTGATCCATTCCATCCACATTTCTCTTCATCCCTGTTCAGCTCCACCTCCCCTCATCATCTTCTCGTCTCTCTTGTCCGCTTTGTTTATTCTTCACTTCACTCCTGCACTTCACTCCCTCTTCTCGTTCTTCTTTTATTTCGCCATTTTAATTCACACTCTTACTTTCTGCCATTGTCATGCTTTTCTGCTGTGAGATCACAAACAATGCAGACGGGAAGAGATTGTGTGTATCACCCAGAGTTTTCAGACATTTTGGAGTCATTACTTTGGCTCTCATAAGATCCCTCTCTGGACTCCTTCAATTATTTGGCTCAAATGGGAAAGTATTTTCTTGTAGTATGAAACAGTCTGTGGATTTGTGGTGTTTAGGTCTGATATTATTTTTCTGATACATAAAAACATGCAAAAAGCTTCTTCTTAGAATGCCTCCTTTCCAATTAGTCCTATCAAAATAACCTAAATGTGATCAGCCGAACAGATTAGCAACGAATTAAAGAAACTGTTTACTTGTTCCAGATAGTCTTTGGCCTGCTTTCTCAATTAGACACTGCAGACTGACGGAGGGCTAGCTGGCTAATTGCTTTCATTTGTTAGTTTCACAGGTAATTTAGCTCACACCCAGTCTTTGCTAAACCTCCACCAACCTTCCCTTTCATTACAAGGCTCAGACTTACTTGTAATTATGGCAGGAGCTAAATTGAGCCACACCGCATGATTACAATTGAAGGGCAGTCCGTGTTACTTACTACATTTTGCAGACTTACAGCTGATTGGGGTGAAATTCATGTAGTAACCCCGTGGTGATGTTGTTACTCAGGGTATTATAGAGAGAACTCCAGCAGTCATTAGTGCAGCTGATATGTAAGATAGGTTCTAATATCTCCTTTATTTGCTCCTCAGGTGTAATTTTTTTCGTTTTTATCTTCTTCTCTTTTATCTTCCTTTTATTTATCCTTTCTCTCTCCCTCACTCTCAATCATCCCAAGTTAAACAACACAGAAGCCTGTCAGGAGAGATTCCTGATGAGACGGCAGCTTAGGCGCAGCACGCTCATGGTGTCCCTTTTATATGTTCTCCATCGCTACACTCCTTTCTCATCCCTTCTGACTGCCAGTAGTTGCTTCTCTCAAATGTACTGAATGAACTACAATGATTGGGTCAGTAATTCTAGTGGCGGCATCCTGTTTGGCATTTGAAAATGATGTGTGTGTGTTGGTGTGTTTTGTCACACTGTTCCTCATACTAAACCTAAATTGACAAATGCTGTTGTCAGCAAATCCAACATATGTAACAGATGACAAATTGAATATTGTATTACATTTGCAACAACCAGAGGAATGAAAGAATTAATATAGATGAAATACACTCACCAGGCACTTCATTAGGTACACTTGTTCAACTACTACTTCTTAATGCAAATGTCTCATCAGCCAATCACGTGGCAGCAACTCAATTCATTTAGACAAGTAGACATGGTCGAGATGACCTGCTGAAGTTCAAACCAAACATCAGAATGAGGAAGAAAGGTGATTTAAGTGACTTTGAATGTAGCATGATTGTTGGTGCTAGATGGGCATTCGTATAGATCAGAAGCTGCTAATCTATTGGGATGTCTCACACAGCCATCTCTAAGGTTTACAGAGAATGGTCCAATAAAAGACAAAACGTCCAGTGAGCAGCAGTTCTGTGGGTGAAAATGCCTTGTTGGTGCCAGAGGTCAGAGGAAAATGTCCAGACTGCTTTGAGCTGATAAGAAGTCAGCAGTAACTCAAATGACCACTTGTTACAATCAAGTTAAGCAGAAGAGCATCTTGTTGAACCGTGAAGCAGATGGGCTACAGCAGCATAAGACCACACCGGGCGCCACTCCTGTCAACTAAGAACAGGAAGCTGAAGCTGCAATTCATACATGCTCAACAAGGTTGGACAATAGAAGATTGGAAAAACATTGCCTGGTCTGACATATCTCAATTTCTACTGCAACATTCTGATGCAGCAACTGTGTGATGTTATCATGTCAATATGGACCAAAATCTCAGAGGAATGTTTGTAACACCTTGTTGAATCTGTCCAAAAAGAATTAAGACAGTTCTGAAGGGAAAAGAGGGTCCAACCTGGTATTAGCAAGGTGTACCTAATAAAATGTTTTTCCTGCATTTTCATTAGCAATAATATTAGGTTTACAGTAGCATGCACCACAGCATGTACAGAATACCTAATTAAAAACCATACGGACATGCAGTCCCTGAATTCTCATATGTGGTACATCCTGCAATTGAAAACATCATTTGAGTAAAAAAAAAAAGAATTCAACAAATATTTTAATTAATAATTAATTTAGTAATTAAATAACTAATTACAGTTCAGTTCAGGATAACTTTTGGGGGAGCTGTAACCACTGAACACTTCATATTCTTCCTTGACTGAAATTATAAATCAAAAAAAAATTTTTTTGTTCCATAATTTTCTTGTGATCATGTAATAAAGTAAGTATTACATCTATAAAAAGAGAGAGAGAGAGAGGCAGGCAGAGAATTTATCAACAGCAGTACCCTCCTGTGTGTTGTCTTTGTGTTTGCTAGGCCTTTTCCCATCTCTGTAGTGGATGCATGAACATGAAACTAATATCGATCTTAATATCAGATTGAAGGAAAACAAGTGCATTTCCCAAAATGGGTGCTCCTCTTAGACTCACACTTCCACTGTAGCATCCTGAGTAAAGTAAACCATTGCTGGTTTTTTGTGCGGTGGTTGCTGCTGTGGTCAGAAATGTCAGGTTCTTTCTATCAAGGATGCACTGCTGTGGAAATCTCAAACAGCATCAGTGAACTTACCATCAGGGTTAAAAGTGGTGATCACATAATGGAATTATAATTAATGATTAATGGCTTTAATGATTTATGGCCAATCATTCCCCCCTCAATCAATAATTTCCATAGGTCTGACAGAGCAGCATATGCAGTAATGAAGATGTGCACTTTGCCAGGAGTTGCAGGAAGTTTAGGCATGAACTTGCGATGACTTCTGCTTTCTCCTCGTTTTCATTTTGGAACACTGCTTCAAAGGGTACTGTGATCAAAGCTGTCTGAGAGGCAGCATGGGGAAAGAGCAAAAGAGGGGGAGCGAGAGGGAGAGAGGGAGGGAGAGAGAGAGAGAGAGAGAGAGAGAGAGAGAGAGAGAGAGAGAATAGGGAAAACCCCAGCCTCCCAAATATAAGCAGAGCTCTGCACTAACACGTCCATCTTTCCCTCCCAGCTGCCTAAACAAAGGCATCAGCGCTTATCAAAAGCTGCTTTCCACCCCAATAGCATTCTGCCAGACTGTTCTGACATCTCAATCGAGTGTTTTATTATTCTATTCCTTTCATTCAGTGTCAGCCACAAGAGGATTACTCAGAGATAGGCTGGTTATATCATGACCTAGATAAGGCAACATCATAGTGCTAATGCTATTTGTTCCACATCCTTTCGTCACAGCAGCATATTCATAAAGAGGCAGTGAATTGTGGGTGAAGCTAATAGAGATGTCTTTTCAGATTTCATTTAAATCAGAGTCAATATGCAGACGAGACCAGAAACCCACCAGTAAGATAAGTGATCAGTCTCAGAAGCTGAGAAATGAAAATATTATGGTTTCGACAACTTTTTCTATATGCCAGGTTTTGCTGCATTACATTTTTTGTGAAACTCATCCTAATCCAGCACAGTTTTTCTCTGTTTCATCTCACAGTTGAATAAAGTTGATGGTAAAGATGCAAATGAAGCAGTTTAAGAGAGACACGGTAAAGCTGGTCAGTCTCTCTTTTTTTTTTTTTTTTTTTTTTTTTTGCTTTCTGTTTTTTGTCCCTTACCATGCCAGGGAGCTACAGGCATTGACAGTAGCTTGCTCACTGATGACTTCCAGCCTGAAGTTGTGACCTTTAAATTCGAGTAAAATGGAATAGGAAATGAGGAATCAATGCATCTCTTAGGTGTGTCTGAGTGTTTGTGCCCCTCTTCTGTCCATTAAGGACTGTGTTTACTCTGGCCTATAAGGCAGCGCAGACGAGAGCATCACTCATTCTCTGTGAACTTCCCATCTGCATATCAAAGCTGAGAGACCAGGGTAAACATACTCTTTGGCTCCATCTGTTTCTGACAACGTAAAGCCAAGAGAAAACTTCCAACCCTACACATCCAAACAACTCAAAATCTCTTGGCTGGTACGTCATTACATTCCTGCAAGTGTGCAGATGTTGCACTTCACCAAGCTACAGTAGGTTACCTGCTGAAATTTAAACAAGTGCAAGGTGTTGTGCAAGTCACTTGCTTCTCTCATCAATGTTTTATGGGACAAATCTATAGGTATAGTTTATTGTAGCAATGAAACCACGGACAGCTATCATCCAACTTCAATTTCATTTTATCTTAAAAGTGTACAGGTGCCGGTCATAAAATTAGAATATCCTGAATAAGTTGATTTATTTCAGTAATTCCATTCAAAAAGTGAAACTTGTATATTATATTCAATCATTACACACAGACTAATATATTTCAAATGTTTGTTTCTTTTAATTTTGATGATTATAACTGAAAACTAATAAAAACCCCAAATTCAGTATCTCAGAAAATTAGAACATTGTGAAACGGTTCAATATTGAAGACACCTGGTACCACACTCTAATCAGCTAATTAACTCAAATCACCTGAAAAGGCCTTTAAATGGTCTCTCGGTCTAGTTCTGTAGGCTACACAATCATGGGGAAGACTGTTGACTTGACAGTTGAAAGATGACCTTTGACACCTTGCACAAGAAGGGCAAGACACAAAAGGTCATTGCTAAAGAGGCTGGCTGTTCACAGAGCTCTGTGTCCAAGCACATTAACAGAGAGGTGAAGGGAAGGAAAAGATGTGGTAGAAAAAAAGTGTACAAGCAATAAGGATAACCGCACCCTCGAGAGGATTGTGAAATAAATCAACTTTTTCATGATATTCTAATTTTATGACCAGCACCTGTATGTCAGCATCTGCCAGCTCACTGTTTGGTTTTCACTTACTTTTCTTGTTAGCAATAATTTCAGCAGGCCGGCAGCAAAATGAATCCCAGTTGAATGCCAAAATTTTTGGAATTTTGATCGAGCCAGCTGTCAAGATTTCACCTGAAGGACTCAAATACAAAACACAGTTGAAAGGTTCAACAGTTTTAATGAACTCAGGAATAAATAACAACAGTGAATGATCAGAAGTAAATATTCAAGCTGAGATTCAGGTCAGGTAAGTATTTTCAGGTGAGTCACTAGTCAAGGATTTAATGTTCAGATCTAGTTTTTTTTTCTTACTGGAATAATATTCAGATAATGTAAGTTTCTTCAGGTAAGTACAAACAGGAATTAGCAGTCTTTCCTCAGGATTCCAGTGCTTAGAGCTCCAATGTAGGTAAGCTTACATAGGCAGGTATTCAGATAAGTATTAGGCAGCTTTAAAAAAAAAAAGGTTTCCTAGGAGGAAAGATAAGACAGGTGGGTAAATACACAGCTGGTAAAAATTGAACAAGCACGTGAGTTATACTGAGTTGCAAGAGGCCTGAGATATACAGTCAGAAGTTTACATCCATGGTAATTGTTGTGGTAATTTGGGGCTTTTAATGATTTCTTTGAACTGCACTTTTCCAGGGTGGAATGATTGTACAGCATAATACTTTAATGACATCAAAAAACAAGAATTGGGAGCACAAATCAGAATTTATTTACAGTAGGATTTTCTCTAATCCACATAGAATCAAAAGTATACATACAGTACACCCAAGTTGCACCTCAACCAGAGACTTTTGGTAACCACGAACAAGCTTCTGGCAGAAAGAAGAGTTCATTTAAATTGGCTGGTTTCCTGGCATTGACCCGGCTTTTTGAGGTCGGGGTTTTGGGAGGGCCATTTCAGAAGCTTAATATTAGCCTGCTTTATCCATTCCAAAATCAATTTTGAGGTGTGTTTTGGATCACTGTCCTTTTGGAACACCCAATTGTGTCCAAGTATGAGTCATTTATCTGTTGGAGGTAGATCTTGAATGAATGAATGAATGAATGAAGTTTTATTGCCATGTGGGTGAACAAGTTCACACATTGGAAATTGCAGTTACAGAACACCATCCAAATACACAAACACAACACACATAGGGGGATATGTGTCCTCGGGTCATGCAGCCGTTTACTTGCGGCGCTACCTTTGGCAGGAGGAGAAAACAACACATCATGGGGAAGTTAGGTTAAAAAAAAAGTCATCTGGTACAGTGCTCAAAAGAGCACTATACCAGGGTCCAAAAAAAACCACCTTAGCAAAGCATTTGCACATGTAAAGCAAGGACAGCGGCGGTAGGTGAGGTCAGGTCAGGAGGGGATGCAGACGGAGACGAGAGGTGGGGGCATTGTGGAGCCAGATGCCAGGATCCAGCCAAAACAGTTTGCTGATAGTGGTGGAATTTCATCAGCGGCCGTGATACACCAGACCCAGCTTCACAAGTCACAACGCGGAGTGGGGGAGAGAGCAGCCGCACACAGAGCCCTGGAGAGAGATATGGTTGCCAACCCAAGGCCGGCAGGGGAGCCGAATTCCTGATAACAAATGTTGTTTTGGAACAGGCTGCTTGTTTTTCCAACAGCCTTCAGTCTTACTGGGAAACCATTCGAAAATCCAATATTCCAAATTCGTTGATTGCCGTCCTCACTGTGCAGAACCGAACTATATCTCCTGATCTAACCCCTCTCGCCTGCGAGCTCGCTAATCTTGCGGCTCAGGTCCACCAGGCTTTGAGTCTGAGTTTGTACGGCTCTGCTCAGCCCCTCCACCTGGGTCGGCAGCCTCTGCAGATGTTGAACCGCCGTCCAGATTTTCTTAATTTGGCAGTAAAGCAGGTATCCACCGAGCCCAAACAGAGAGGATACTGCTACCAAAAAGCCGAATATGTAGGCGTCTTCCACGTCTTCCACTCCAAGGGCCGAGAAGCACACAGGTCTCCACGAGCTCCAAGAGTCGATGACGTATCCAACCGGGTCTGTTCCACTCGGACACGCAGGCTCCCCTGTCCCGGATCTCATAGTGGAAAAAATTCGATCAATGATGGAGAATGCCCAGTTTGCCAGATCCATGGTTCAATCTTGTTCTTATTCGGACAGTGTGTAAAAGACGCTCTCACAGCAAGCAGCAAGCGGAGAGATGGGGAGGGCAGGGAGAGAGAGATAGTGCGACCGTCTCCGACAAGAGCAGGAAGAGAGTGTGGCAGATCTTCTTTATTATTCCATCCACTTTATGCAATGTACCAGTACCACTGGCAGCAAAACGGTCCCAGAGCATGATACTGCCACCACCATGCTTGACAGTATTCTTCCCTTTGAAAGCCTCACTCCTCCAAACATACCTACCCTTCTCAACTTGTGTGAATCTGTAATTTTCCTTCTTAGATTTTCACTGAGTTTCTTGGACTTTCCCAGTGTTCTGACTATTGGTCAATCCAGGGAGTGCTGCCAAACAAATCCTTTTTATGCTGGCAAAGTGAAACTACCAGGTGTAGTCATGATCACTGATGAGAAGGTAATAGGCCTTGGCCTCTTCAAACTAAAAGACACTGTTAAACCCTCAGCACCACTTATTAAAAATATATCTGTCATGATCCTGGGCCAGTGGCCCAGTGTTTTGGTTTCTATTTGTGAAGTTCTGTTTTATTCTATTTCTAGTTTTGGTTATAGTTTAGTATTGGAATCTTAGTTTCTTTGTTTTCTGTTTTGGTTTTTCATGTTCTGGTTTTCCCTGTTCTCCTGTGTGTGTAAGTCGTGACCCTCTTGTGTTTAGGTTCCCTTTGGTTTAGTTCTCTGTGTTTCTTAGTGTCTCTCCTTTGTCCCAGGTCTGGTTTAGTTTGGTCATGTTCTCATTCCCTTTGTCAGTCTCTGTGTTAAGTCGGCATGTTTTTGGTTAGGTCACTTCCTGTTTTATTTTGACAATCTTGTGTTCATTGTGCTTTTACTTCCCCTTGGTTTACTTCCCCTTGTCTCGTTAGTGTTTTTCGTTCACCTGTGTTGTCACCTGTTTCCCTTTCCGTCATCACGTCTCACGGTATTTAAGTCTCAGTGTTGTGTAGTTCAGTGTTCGGGTCCTCGTCAGTTTTGCCTGTGTGTTTTGTCCTTCGAGTTTTTGAGTTTCTAGTTCCTGCTTTCGAGTTTCCTGCTTTGTAATTATTTGAGTTTTCAAATAAACTTCCCTCCGAACCTACTCTCGCCGTGTCCTGCACTGGGGTCCTCCCTGCCTTGCCCGCACCCAGCCGTGACAATTTCAGTGAGTGTATACATTTGAGCCTATATGTAAAATTTTTACCCTGTGTAGATTAGAGAAAATTCAGAACAAATTCAAACTTGTACACCCAGTTTTTGTTTTTTGAAGTCATGAAGGATGTATACTGTACAATCATTCTACCCCAGAAAAAGAACAGTTCAAAGAAATAATTAAAAGCCCAAAATTACCATGATAGTCATGCCCATGATGAGTATATGCAAACAACTGTACTTCCACATGAGTAGAACAATAATCTGGCAACAAGTTAAAGTGCGAACCGGATTATTTACTGCCACTGAACAGTTGTGCTTGCTCGAGACTCCCTGAGACCTTGCTCACTGCTGAAAGAGACTGAGGTTTTGCAAACACGTGACCACTTTTTTGTGGCAATTTAGGATCAAGTGAATAAGGTCTGAGTCACACAGACCTAGACACGAGTTTGTGACCATCTGGCAACCACAGGTCGTGAGGAAAAAATTTGTATTCCCGAACCTGTTGAGTGGTTGCTGGAGGTTGATGGCAGTCACTGGGAAAATGATTGCCAATGTCCCACTCACACAGGCCTACACACCAGTCAGTGAACTCCTGGCAACCACCTGTCACTAGGGAAAAATGTGGCTCCATGTTCTGCTTCCAGCTTCTCGAGACTGATTTGCAGTTTCTTTTTTCATATATGGCTTAAAACGGAATATCTTTGGCTTTTGAACTATTGAACAAGTTAAAAATACATTTGAATCAGTAACTGACATTTTCACAGATTTTTTTTGATCCAATGATTAGTAGGTTAATTGACAAAGGGTACTCCAGATGGGAGAAGTTTGCCATGTGACAGGTGAACAACTGAAAAGAAAAACCCTCCGAAAAGCAACAGTTGAAAACACCGGGCCCACCTCACAATGAGAACTTTGTTCAGTTTATAAAAGCTTTATAATGTGACACCAAGGCACCTGACAGAGAACTAGCATGTGATGAGTTAGATGTGGCAATGTGCTGATCAATGAAATAACCGGCAGAATAACTGCCTGGCAAATTGTTAATTTCACACCTAAATTTATTATCAGAATAAACTCACTCTGTCTGTATTGTTGTTGTAACTTGTGTGTCTACAAGTACTCATAGGGAGACATTTTTACAAATATACTATTCCTTGAAAAAGACATGACATGAAGGAAAGTTACATGGCAAATCCCCAAACAACTGGTAGCAATCATATTGAATCACTTCGTGTGTGTGTGTGCGTGCGTGTGTACGTGTGGAGGGGTGTTTTCAGACTTTTTGAAAGAAATAGTGATATGAGTGTTGTAATTGCTTTTTGGTGGTGATCTTCCTAGCTTATACTACAGAGCAGGGAGCAGCTGGAATTTCAAATGAATCAGTGTGTTTGTTGCCTTTGGCAGGACCTCTGCATAGAAGGAAAGTAATATCCAGAGGAAGGTGCCTCAAAAATTGAAGCTGGGTGACAAATTACTCTTCTCATTAGGACCTAAGCAGCAATGTGATTTGGGCGAGGATTTCTGCCTGTGTGTCAAGCTTTCATCTCATCGTCAGTACAATCATAGTTATGCTCATTTCTTTCCATCTGTTTATGCGGTTGCACAGTATTTTTTCTTTTTATTCTGCATCATCTATCACGCAGAGTTTAATGAAAAACTGTCAACATTGTTATTTAAAGAAATATGGTAACCTTTGATGGCTTCATTTTAAGGAAATATATCGGAATAAAGACTATAACCAGTTTTGTCAATCAGGAGTGGCTTAGGTTTAATGGTTATCTGTTTTTTTTTTTAAGTTTGCATCATTCACTGTGAAATTTAAAAGTAGTTTCATTTCTCCCGTTGGTCAGATTATCTGGTGAGATAGCTGCAAAGCCGTTTTCTTCTCACAGCTCTTGGGTTGATTACAAAAAAGGATTAAAATGTATTCATATGAAACATAATTATTGATTTTTCTGCAGTTTCCCTGTTTGGAGAATTAGTTTTGGAGTTGGAATGTGTTTTTGGTGAAATTAACTCAAAGTGGCAGTGGGACAAAATAGCAACAAGATCCAGTAGCCCTGCAGTGTCATACTGTATACAGTACATGTATATGCAGAATAAAGAAAACACTTCTGCATTTCAGTAAGGTTGAGGTCTGAATTTTGACTGGTCCATTGCAACAACTTGATTCTTTTATTCTGTTGTAGATTTGCTGCTGTGATTAGAATCATTGTCCTGTTGGATGACCCAAATCTGGCCAGTCTCGAGCTGTTAGAGATATGACGTCACATCTGACTCTAGAATATTTTAGTATACAGTGAAGTTTGTGGTTGACTCAATGACAACACGGTGGCCAGGGCCTGTGACTGTAAGACAAGCCCAAATCTTCACCCCTCCACCACTGTGGTTGACAGTTTATTGAGGTGGTCTCATGTGCCGCTGATCCATTAATCAAGTGCATTTGACTAGCTGCACCGGTGTGCTTAGCTTTTCACAAGATTGCACAGAGTCCTATGAAAACTTTTTCTCACATGACTGTACATCTAAGACGATATACAAGACATTTTATATTATGCATGGACATATTATATACAGACTAGGCTCAATACGAACCACATACAGAAAAAATAAAGGACAAACAATATGCATGAAGATCGGCATCTCAGCTTTCATTTCCAGGTATTTACATCTAGATCTGATACACATTTCAGAAGATAGGATTTGCAACTAAATATTAAGTCTTATTCTCTTTAATCAATTTTAAGTTTATCTGTTCCAATACTTTTGCTCACAAGAAAAATGGGTGGCTTCAGACAAACGTTACTATCTTCTGAAGTGTATATCATATCCAGATGTAATTACCTAGAAATAAAAGCTGAGATGTTGATATTTTGTTTCATATTAATTTTTTGATGTTGACTCCAAATGTTTTCAATTTACTGCAAAAATAAAGGGATTGGCCTCACTGTTCCAATACTTTTTTTTTGGGGGGGGGGGGGGGGGGGGGGGGTACGTATAGAATGAGAAGTGATGCTGTGTACATGTAAACTACAGTAAGTGTAGATTTGAAGTAGAATGCAATAACTATCCGGAATAACCAAGAGCAAGTATATGGTATAGTTACTGCTCAATTGTTTATGAGTGTTATAGCAGTGGGAAAGAAGCTGTTTCTATACCTGGTTGTTCTGGTATAGGTGGATCTGTAGCCCCTGCTGGAGGGGAAGAGCTGAAAAAGTGTGTGTCTAGAGTGTGAGGAATCTCTGATCATGTTTTCAGCCTGCTTGCTGGTTCTTGAGGAGTACTGGATGTTTTAGAGGCTGGGGGGATTTTGAGTATTACTGCACCAAACCACACTGCACCGGACAGATGTGATGACCGCACAGAACTGAATCAGTAGCTCCTATGACAGGCCATACACTCTGTTGCCTCAGAAAGGACATCATCTGTTGGGCCTTTTTGAATGGAGTTGATGCTGGACTTCAAGGCCTGAGAAATAATAGTGACCAGGAACTTGAAAGACTCTGGGTTGTTTGAGGAAAAAATCAAATGGATTGCAGTTATAGTATGTTTGGGGTGTTCTGATATAGTTACCTGACATATTCATTAAAGTGGTTATTTTCATGCAAGTTTTAATATTTTCCGTGTCAGGCTTGGCAGGGGGACCAAGCCTGGCATGGTATCCTTGACAGTAATTACACTAGTACTGGCAGGGATACAATTTCAGTTTTCCTTGGAAGAAGAAACAGGTTTTTATCCCATTCTCACAAAAAAATACCATTCTGAAGGTCAGAGTTTAGCTAGATTAGTTTCTGCAGCCGGCGAACAGTGTGAGGGAGGTCTGTTTAAAACAGTCCAAGTTATCTTCTCTTTACATTAATTTTCCAGGATTATGTGACATACTGCACTTCTGCATGTCTGTATGCAGTGTAATATTACCAGTGAGAAATTTTCTAGCACTGGGTTGACTCAAGTAGCAGCAATCTAGCCTGAGGAAGGAAGTTTCTTTCTCACTCAAGCAGTACTCTTCTCAGTTTTTCCAAGCTGATATGTACAGATCCTGGAGACACGGCATCAGAGTTTCCATCACAGAATTACACCACACACACACACGCACGCACGCAAAACAATTTAATTGAATATTGTTTGTTTCAAACAGTAATAATCCTCCATTAGGCATCTTGTGTACAGTGCTGGATACTGTGTCACAGCAGGACATCATTTATGTGACACGGTATGAAACTTACCACCATATTATTAAAAAAAAAAAAACGGCTAAAATCAACAGAGAATTTAAAGTGGTAGTATATTTCAATAAAGGCAATAATGTGTTATACAATATATGAAAATGATGTGATTACAGAAAAATAAATTCGGTTAACTGCTGTGTCTTTCTGCTTACTTACAGAAAATATATGAAGATATTAAAATGAAGTTGAAATTATATAATCCATCTGGCTTGATTGAGTTTCTCAGCGTGCTGCCTTTTTGCTGCCATTGCATTGTCTAGGAAATATACAGTATTTGCTTTCGCTATTTTTTTTTACATTTTTTAAAAAATTTTTATTCCCCCACACACAACACACATGCATATATACACACACACACACACACACACACACACACACACACACACACACACACACACACACACACACACACACACACACAGGAAAAAAAAAATCACTTAGCTCAACTGCAATAAAATGGCAATAAAATCACCCACAAATTCCCAGAATATTAAATAACTGCACTATTAATGCTTTATTCTTCTCTGCCAAGATAAGTCTGGGGAAAAGGAGGCAATCTGCAATGGTTTTTCCCATCTTCTGATAAGCCTTGAGGGAAAGAGCAACGAAGAAGACGAGAGATGGGAAAAGCAGAAGAAAAAAAATACATTCGAATACAGATGAAAAACATGAATAGGGGAAAACTGTAGCAGAGCATAACAGTTTTTTTTTTTTAAATGAAATGATAAGGAAAGGACAGTTGTGTGAGTTGATAGAAAGAAAGAAATGTGCAGGTAACACTGCAAGTAAAGTGGAACAGTGTAAGGACAGAAAACTGCAAATACCAGGTCAGCAGGATGGACTGTGTAAGTCAATGGGAATTTCAGAGTGGAATGAGGTTGTATCATTTTCATTATTAATTATTTTTATGTTAATAACTCCTCTTTTACTTTAAACTGGGTTAAACCTGCTGATGAAAGCAAATCTGTTCCAGACACCTTTATGTAATCTCACCTATTTTTATTTATTTATTTTTTAGTTTGAAGGACTTCAACGCATATATGCTCATGACCATTTCATTATGTACACCTGTTCAACTGTTCATTAATACAAATATCAGCCAATCACGTGGCAGGAATACAGTGTATTTAGGCATGTAGACATGATCAAGACGACCTGCTGAAGTTCAAAGTGAATGTCAGAATGGAAAGGTGACTTTGAACATGGCATGGTTGTTGATGCCATACTGACTGGTCTGAGTATTTCAGAAACTGCTAATCTACTGGGATTTTCCCCACACAACCATCTCTAGGGTTTACAGAGAATGCTTCAAAAAAGAGAAAATATCCAGTGAGCAGCAGGTCACTGGGTGAGAATGCCTTGTTGATGTCAGAGGTCAGGGGAGAATGATCACTCTGCTTTGAGGTGATAGGAAGTTATCAGAAGGTATCCAATTGTTACAAACAAGATATGCAGAAGAGCATCTCTGAACGTGCAGCATGTTGAACCTTGAAGCAGATGGGCTACAGCATAAGCAGCCCAACCATGTGCCACTCCTGCCAGCTGAGACCAGGAAAGCGAGGCTATAATTCACACAGGCTTAACAAAATTAGTAGACTGAAAAAAGTTGCCTGGTCTGATGAGTATCAGTTTCTGCTGTAATATTTGGATGGTAGAGTCAGAATTTGATATAAACAATATGAAAGCATGGATCCAGCTGTTTAGGCTGCTGCTGGTGGTTTAATGGTGTGGGTGATATTTTCTTGGTGCAGTTTTGGCCCCAAAGCACTCTTAGTGTTGGAACAAGAGATTCACATCATGGATGTGCAGCTAACAAATCTGCAGCAAATGTGTGATTTTAACCATTTCATTTTAGACATGACACATGACACCTTGGGCTGAATTGCCCACAGAATCAGCTTCATGTCATATAATATAGTTACTCCCAAGCTCTTTAACTGAAATTATATTTTTAATGCCAAAATATAATTATTGTTGTGATCCATGAATTTTCAAATTTACTATTTTACAAAAACATTGAAAAAAAAAATAGCAAAGCACATTATTTATTTTTTGATTAAGATGTCAAATGGCAGAAAAATTTGTTTTAGTGGTTGAATGTTGTGTTTCATCAATTTCTGACTTCTCAGAGACGTCCAGCTCAAATTTGGCTATAAAAATATGAATTTAGTTTATTATTTGCCTGAAAAATAACAATATAATTCTTTAAACACTTTTTTTGACATTTCTAAAATATTTCTGTTCTCTTGTTTTTATGACAGGTGGTCTAATAAACTTGTTAAGCATTGTGTGTGTGTGTGTGTGTGTGTGTATGTGGTGTGTGTGAGAGATTTTTGTGATTCTTTATTCTAAAAAAATGGCTTTACGGGTGTGTGCCATTTCTTAGAAGGGCCACTCTACAGGGCCATGTGGCTTAGTGTGCTAATAAGAAGGTGACAGATAGTACCTCATTCAGACCACAGGTGAGGAGCAAAGCAGCTGAATGTTTTGATTTAAGTGTATGTGCGCTGATTGAAATTCAGTTGCATAAGGGGCACTCACCCTTTGCCTCCCTTCTTCTCCAGCTTGCAAGCCCGGCTTCTTCAAGGCGTATGCTGGGAACACTAAATGCTCCAAGTGTCCTCTACATAGCTCTAGCCATGACCAGGCGGCCACCATCTGTCACTGTGATAAAGGCTTCTACAGGGCTCTCAAAGACCCCTCAACCATGGCTTGTACAAGTTAGTAGGAAGCTACAAAATCTCAGTTCTTTTCTCTTTCCTGCTTGAAGCAGTCAAATTTTTATGACTGCTGTGCCAACAACCATTCCATCATTTTTGGTTTTTTGGATTCATTTTGTTGTTTAAGTTTTAACAGTGTCATTGAGTCACATTTAAATTTATGCCCACCAAGTTTGAACACTTCTGAGCACTGTATCAGTGAAACTGACAAGTAGCATGCTGGAATGAAACACTTGCACGCTCTGAAAGCAATCCACCCACACGCCTACAAGCGGATATTTGAAGATATGTTTAAACAGTTCAGTTTTTTTTTTTTTTTTTACAGGTGTGAAAACTAAAAAAAAACAAAAAAAAAAACAAGTTTTATCTTGGAAATTGACACAATTTGTTGGAATGAAGCCAGAAATGTTGAAAGCCATTCGCCCACACAGCTACTGTACCTACACACTGCACACACATGCTAAAGAACAAAAATATGCTCAGCGTGCTAACTTGTCAGATTACGGTGATCATGTGCCAACTGTTGCTTCATCATCAAGGTCGCATGGGTGTTTTGGAGAATATCCATCTCAAAAAAGTGGCAAAAAGTGACGAGTGAGTCACCAATAAATGTCTGTCTCTAAATACTTTTCTTCTTTCTCCAGGGCCTCCATCAGCTCCCAGGAACCTGGTCTCATTGATCAATGACACAGCTCTCTTCTTGAAGTGGATGCCTCCCAGTGATACAGGGGGCAGGAAGGACATCACTTACAACATCCTGTGCCAGCGCTGTGGTGGAAGTGACAGCAGCAGTGTTGTGACACAGTGTGAGCCATGTGAATCTGACCTGCACTTCATCCCACGACCACTTGGCATTAGTGGTACCTCTGTAGCAATACTGGACTTTGCAATGCACGCTAACTACACCTTTCACGTGGAGGCTGTGAACGGGGTCTCTGGGCTGGGTATGACCACACGCTCGCTGGCAAATGTGACCATCAATACATACCAAGCTGGTAAGTCCTGTTCACTCAAGTGGATATTTCCATTTTTTTCCCCCCAGCTCTGTTTGTTTTGCTGTCTTCAAATCTAACTGTGGCAATAATAACAAGCAGATGTAACCCCATCTGCAAATAGGAACCTACATTTATGTGGTTTTGTTATCAAGAAAACATATTAATGGAACAACCAAGGAGTAACAATTTATTACTCATTTGTGGATTGTGGATTCTAGATAGCATTGACTTGAATGTGGGTTAGGTTTTCCGGTGTGGATGCTTACTTCTGCACAGTATACCTTGTTTCTACCAGCATGTCCTGTGCCTAACCCAAACAACAACTCTTGAAATTACCAAGTTTTAGACAAAGTTTATGACTGTATTTACATAATGTTTAGCCTACTTTTTAACTACACCTGCTTTACTGTGGTTCTTGCATCTACACAACAGCGTCACTTATGCTGGCAATAAACTTGCCAAAGCACTTAGCAAATTTTCCAAAATTTGGTAAGTGCTGCCCCCTACACAACTAATACAAGTCATAAAAATGAATTCCACAAGCGGCATGGCCACATCCAAGTTTTATTTTATCATACTCCGTGCTAACATTCATCACAAAAGACAGTCAGTATACGTAAAAAGAGTGTTTCAGCTTAATTATTAGCGGACATCTCAAAGTGATGACAGGCCTTCTCCACGTGTCTTCACGGCCACCTTAGCCACCTTAACAGTGGCTCCAGATTGTACATGATGATCACAGCAATGAGGGAGTCCCCATTTCGGACAATTGCAAACACATGAACAGAATCAATGTTAAAAATAACCCTTTTCACCACATACTTTGTGAAAAGTACATTATACTTGCAACTATGCATGGTTCTATACTGAACTGAACATAAAATAACATCCATTCTTTTTCACTGTAATTTTGTTCTTTTTGAGGGCATTCAATTGGCCATATTTGTCTCTAAAATATATTAATCCTTATTACATTTATATCTGTATGGTTGACCTTTACATATACTGCAGTTATGAACTGATTCATACTTCACAAATGCTGTTTTTTGCATCACGGTTTAGGTTATTCATTACAGTAATGAAGAGGTGGATTTACCTTCCACTTTCCCAGGCACTCTGAGACCTCTTAAGTCTCCATTTCCCCCTCCAGCTTCATGTGTCAGTAAGAGGGAAACACTCCTGACCCTTGAGTCAATGTGACCTGAACCTATTCCTAATTAGTAGAACCCAGCAGACCTGGGGTCAGCTACAGCTACCAGTTCACAAAGGAGCATTGTCTTAGGTGTGAATTAGGAAAAATAAGAGAACTGAAATTCAGCTTTAACCTTATACTTCAAGGTCAGGAATAGTGATGAAATAATTGATGGAGGAGGCTGAGATGAAGGAAACGAAGCAGATTAATAAATTATGCTTGGATATGTGTGCGTGTTTCCTAACTTTTTGCACATGTAGCAAGATAGTATTGAGATAAAATTCTGATGAGGACAAATACTCAGTTATCAGTAGCTCAGACAAGACAGTAAGGAGCTGTGAGTATCTGTGCTAAATCATTATTGTCATTACTGTAGTACTGCTTTGAGATTTATTTAAGTATTTAAACTCAGGAGAGTGAATGATGAAGATATATGAAACTCTGGAAAATGTAAACAGCATACAATGGATGTAAAAAATCTTTTGAAGGCTGATCCCTATGCATGGTCGCTCATATTGAAACTCCAGCACAATATTTACCAAATTGTTGATTAAATGTATTTAATGTTTACTCAAATATTGATTAAATATGTATCTAATAAACTGAAGTCAACGCTAAAGCCCACAACTTATTATTCATGAGCTACTTGATCAAAATACTGATGACTTTGCACCAAAACTATCAAGCTGATGAGCTTAAATAAATGATAAGTTATGAAAACAACTATAACTGGAAGAGTGTGACTCCTAAAACTAAAGCAGTGCAATCAAGAGTTGATGACACAGTTGCTGCTGGGACTGCAGAAACACTCTTGGTTGTACTGCAGTGTTACAAATTGAAGCTTCTTTTATGTCATAAACTCTTGTCTGCAAAGAACAGACTGCAGGGCAAACACGAAACCAACGCTAGCTTCGTTTTATTTGCTCTGTCATTACTCTTTGAACTGATAATTAGCAACAGCTGGTTTGACCTGCCATGACCTCTGTCATTTTAAGCAGCACCATCGCTGCTGGCTAAAATGAGGAGCCGCGTCCTGAACGTTCTGAACTCTGATCTTTTTTTTAACAACAAAAAGTCAGAACAGAAGTAATCACGGGTGCGAGCGTGCGACTCTTCAGATTTTCACACTGTCATTTTTACTCTAGTGAAATGCTTGCAGTGTAGTGTGGTGCAGCTCAGGGTCGCATCTGAGAACATTTATTCATATATGGCTCTGAAAAATAACTTGGAGCTGCAATGGATGGAAATCTGGATGAGACAAAGTATAAAATTAAACTATATTACTTTAATAAGCTGAAATTAAAATACAGTTCTCCTGCAGCTTTACCCTCTCTCCTCATGTCCCAGACAAGCTTAGATATGCAGTATGCTACAGTATATCAATATAACTGATATGGACAAAACTATTGGGCCACACATCATAAATTTAGGTGTTTTCAGTCCCACTGCCACAGGCATTAACAGAATCTGTACCCCGCGAGCCTCATGGCATGGGCTTTTATGGCCGAGCAGCTCCTGTAGGTGTAATATATAGGCAGCCCACTTCATATATCGGCACCTTAATCAATAGTAATAATAATATGCTTTAATTTTTTCAGCTTTTTTGTAAAACAATAAATTTGAAAATTAATGGATCACAACAATAATTATTTTTTCGCATAAAAAAATATCATTTTAATTAAAGATCTTGTGGATTGCTGGTGAATTACCCATTACAGAAACATTAAAAATATTTTGGTAATTACCAATACTGTTAATTTAGGCCAGCTGTGGCATAAACTTTACACTGGGTGGTGGTCTAATAAATGCGTTAAGTACTCTAGATATTAAATGGAAAATTTATTTAGCAGCTTACCTGCCCAGTAGAGGAAAGGTAAGTTCACCTTCTACTCCAGTATGAGTACATTTTGCCAGTAAGTGTTTGAAGTCATTTATGATCTGACTTCTTTTTAGATCTGAATGAATATGACTGAATATGACTCAGCCCAATTGAATATGCTGAAAGGTTATTACGAAATGTTTGCCCAATGACCCAAAAATCAGAGCCCAACCATTTAAATGATTCACAAATTCTCAAAATTTTGACTATTAATTGTCTTTCAATTGTTTAATCAGTTAATCATTGCAGTTCTAAGATATAATGCTCACCGTTTTTCCATTTAATGAAACATAAAGTAAAGCTGAAGCTAATTAATATTTATTAGTTTTCATTATTTGAAAGTAGGCATAAGCAGCAATAGAAACCTATTAAAAAGTATCCTTATTTTTAACAGATTGATTATCTCAAGTTCAGTGATCATCAAAGTCAGGAGGGTTCATTTTCTGGGAAATGTTTCTGCCAAATTTCACATTATACAGTAGTCTGTCCAGTACTTGTTGAGCCTTTTCATTCGGGACCGAAGTGGTGAGCCAGCCAATCAACCAGCTCATTAAGATGACTCTTCAAACTGTGATCTAGATTAAAATTTTAAAACCTGTGCCGATGCGTAGAATTCGCTGGCTTCCTGAGTCAGAATCAGTGAGATGCAATAAGAATGAAGGAGCATTAATGATGAAGTGACAACAAGGAGTCCAGACAGTTCTAATATCATATTTATGCTCTGATCATTAAAAAAAAAAAGACTTCACAGCCATTTCGTATAATTCTCTTTAGTATACAGGGAGATATGATGTATTAAGGTGTCATAGAACAGCTGTGTGGCAGGCAGAGTGTGGACCCAAATGCAGGACTCAGGAGACAGGACTCAAAAATTCTGCTTTAATGCAGGAGCCTCTTACAAAAATACTAAATAAGGCTGGACTGGAGCCAGAGATACAGAAACTTAGACAAAAGAGAAACCACAGAACGAGGGAGCACACAGGGGAGGAGGCGACAACAAACTGCAGGCTTAAATGCACACATGAGATAATTAGAGGGAGGTGAACCGAATCTAACTAATGAGACAAGGGAAGCACAACTGAACACAATGCACACGAGAGACGACACTAGCAAAATAAAACAGGAAGAAACTAAACAAAGGAACATCTAGCACAGAAACGCAGACTTGACACGGCGAACACAGAAGGGCACGGAAACAACCTCTGGGAACTAACTGTGATTATAAAACAATAATTATGAATAAAGAAAACATAACCTGAGAATATTATCAAGGAAAAGAAAATAGGAACTAAGGCTAGAATACAGAGATCAGGGTCGAAAACCCCCAGATCATGACATGAGGTTTTATTTTTACAAAATGAAATGTGGGCTGATGGGCTGTCATACCATGCAAACCAGATGTCAGGTGTGTATGTGTCATCCCTGGAACCCATCTCTCCTGCAAAGGCAGCGAGCCCAGTGGGAGGAAGTTGGAATGCAAAAATAATCTCCATAGCAGAAGAGAAGCAGCCTGTGGGGATGTTCCCATTAGGATGTTTAGAGTGGATTAAGTTGTCAAACTGCCTTTCCTCAGTAGACATACTGTATACACACACAGCTAAGCACACACACAAAAAAGCAGGCAAACAAGAATGACATTTGCACACATGTATCACCCACACTTGCACATGATCTGTTGGTCATTTCCTCAGCTCATTCCTGTTATTTCACCGGCATTTTTCAGAAACAAAACATTCAAAAATGCTCCCTTTTCTTTGATTGTGATTATAGAATTGTACAATATATATACAATAATAATAACTCTGTTAGAGGGATTCCAGCAAATTAATTCTGCAGTTTGGGTAAATCACAGAGATATCCTGTTTTGCATATTTTATGTGACAAAATAAAAAAAAAACAAACAAAAGGAATATTCATTAAAGGAGCAAACTTATTCAGACTATTTGACTCTACTTCTCTGGGGATCGTAATCTGTACTTCATTACAATGAGACATTTGCTTGAGTCAAAAGCTAATTCACAGTATCAACCAGGCTGATTTTTTTTATAACATGTCCGACTTTGCAAGCAAATATGGCATTTAATATAAACCTACTTTGTTAGGTACCCCCTGGCTAGTACTGGTTTGAACCCCCTTTTGCCTTCAGCAGTGTCTTAATTCTTCATGGCACAGATTCAACAAGATGCTGAAAACATTCCTGAGAGATTTTTGGTCCTTGTTGACATGATGGCATCACACAACTACTGCAGATTTTTCAGCTGCACATCCATGATCAGACTCTCCATTTCCGCCACAGCCCAAAGATGCTCTATTGGATTGAGATCTGGTGACTGTGGAGGCCAGTTGAGTAGGGCAAACTCCGTCATATTCAAGAAACCAGTTTGAGATGATCTGAGCGTTGTGACATGGTGCGTTGTCCTGCTGGAAGCAGGCATCAGAGGATGGATACATTGTAGTCATAAAGGGATGGACATGCTCAGCAACAACACTCAGGTAGGCTGTGGTGTTTAAATGCTACCCAGTTGGTGCTAAGGGGCCTAAAGTGTGCCAAGAAAATATCCAGTATACCACCACCAGCCTGTACCTTTGATACAAGGCAGGGTGGATCCATGCTTTCATGCTGTTTTCAGCATCCCCCAACTTTACCATCTAAATGTCACAGCAGAAATGAAGACTCATTAGTCCAGGCAACATTTTTCCAAACTTCTATTGTACAATTTTGTTGAGCCCATGTGAATTGTAGCCTCAGTTTCCTGTTCTTATTTGACAGGAGTGGCACATGGTGTGGTCTTCTGCTATAGCCCATCTCCTTCATGATTCAGTATATTGTGCATTCAGAGATGCATATAACAGCTGGTTATTTAAGTTACTGTTGCCTATCAGTGTAAAGCAGTCTGTCCATTCTCCTCCAAACTCTGGCATCAACAAGTCCTTTTAGCCCAGACAAATACTGCTAACAGAATATTTTCTCTTTCTTGGACCGTTCTCTGTAAACCCTGGAGGTGGTTGTGTGGGAAAATCCCAAAAGATCAGCAATTTCTTAAATACTCAGACCAACCCGTTTGGCACCAGCAACCATGCCACAGTCAAAGTCACTTAAATCACCTTTCTTCCTCAGTCTGATGTTCACTTTGAACTTCAGCAGTTTGCCTTGACCGTGTTTACATGCCTGAACACATTGAATTTTTGCTATGTGATTGGTTTATTAGATATTATATATTATTATAAATAAAGTGGGACATTCATAAAATGAAAAATGCTCTCTGCTCGTCTAAGCCCTTGGGATTTTTTCTTTCTTTCTTTTTATTTTTGCTGGACTGTGGATGGACAGCCTCATTACCAATTAAAACAGATGCCGCAAGGTTATTCATATAAATGATTGTGATATTATGGCAATTATGGAATATAGACAATCAGAAGCAGAATTAACAAATGAACTGGATTATTTAGTGAGAGCAAGGTGGCAGTATATTTTCTGTTGCCCTTCCATCGTTGTACATTAATGACTCATTATGCTGTTAATTATGCTAAACGTATTAATCAGAATTACTAATCATTTCTGATAAGTTAAATGCCCAGTTGAGCAAGATGCCATTTTGTTTTTGAACAGAGTGGCGTTTTTATTGCCTCGGATGAGATGTGGTGGATATTCAGTTCTGTAAATGCTAAGCAATCACAAGTTTTTTTTGTTTGTTTGTTTTGTTTTTTTGTTTTTTTTGTTTGTTTGTTTTTTTTTGGGGGGGGGGGGGTCATGGTGTCTCAGTTGCTCATCTCACTGATTATTTCTGCACCCTCCCCTCCACAGTTTGTTTCATTGCATCTGTGAAGGTCATCAGCTGGTGTCCTATCACCTCTGAAGGCAGCAATGCGGAGCAGAGTGAGCAGGATGATCTCTGTATTTATGCAGAGTGAACTGCACTCTGCTCTGAGTTTGCCGTAGTTGATGTTCAGCAGAGCGTTTCTCACTGAAGATGCCTCCCACAAAGTTCACTGCAGTATTCTGTGAGGAGGCACAGAGGAAATCAGTTCATATTTGTGTAAGGGATTTGCTGCACAGATTAAAAAATGTCCACCTACAATATTTGCGGACAGCCACAAATATAGACTCACTCAGGGTTAATAGTAAACCTGCCATAAAAAAGAAACCCAGCAGAGGCCGAACATAACATGTTTTTAAGCTTGGACTGCAGAATCACAGCACAGAAGAATCACTTATATTGAATCACATATGAAATGGAGTCAAACCATTAAAAGAACATGAGATTTAATGATGCACTGAATCTTTGCTCAAATAATTGAAATCAAATAACTGCTGGTTTAAACTGTGAAATCACCAAAGATTATTGAACACTGTCATTTAGTTCATTCCAGACTGATCTGCTGCTCCACTCTTCATGACTTGTCATAGTAGTTTTTAAGAAGATTACTTCTTAATAAGAAATCACTGATAACTAACAATTTTCAGTGTTGTTTAAATAAAGTATTCACTTAAATTATATTTGACTGCATCTGAGGAATTGTCCAAAGGTTACAATATCACAAAAAAAATTTCAGAATTAAATTCAAAGTTTGATTTGACTATAGTGTTTCACCAACAATGAGATTGTTTTTGGATTGCCAAACTGCAGGGTACTCATCATCAGAGCTGTTAAAAAGCTAAAGAGAATAGCTGAATTTACCTATGTGGTTTTTTTGTTTGTTTGTATTGTTTTGTTTTTTTCACAAGCATGTGGGTGAGCTTTAAGAGCGATATTTATTCTGTGTATAAATAATGTCATGGAAAATGTTTTTGTTTTTTTTCCATAAGTACATCCCATGATTCAGTACCCTATCAAATCACCTTTAGCAGCAATAACTTGAAGTAATCATTTTCTGTATGATTTTATTAGTCTCTCATATTGTTGTGGTGGAATCTGGCCCCGCTCTTCTTTACACTGTTGCTTCAGTTCATTGAGGTTTGGGGGCATTTATTTATGCACAGCTCTATTAAGGTCCCGCCACAGCATTTCAGTCGGGTTGAGGTCTGAACTATGAGCGGGCCATTGCAGCACCTTGAGTCTTTTTAATTTTTCAGCCATTCTGTTGTAGGTTTGCTGCTGTGCTTGGGATCATTGTGCTGTTGCAGGACCCATTTTAGGCCAAGCTTTAGCTGTCAGACAGATGGCCTCACATTTGACTCTAGAATACTTTGGTATACAGAGGAGTTCATGGTCGACTCAATGACTGCAAGGTGGCTCAGGTCCTGTGGTTATAAAACGAGTCCAAATCATCACCCACTATGCCTGGAAGTTAGTATGAGGTGTTTGTGCTGATATGCTGTTTGCTTTTCAGCAAACCTTTCCAAACAAGCCATACTTTTTCAGTCTTTTTCTAACTGTGCTGTCATGAACTTTAACATTTAACATGCTAACTGAGGCCCGTAGAGTCTCAGCTGTAGCTCTCGGCTTTTTTTTGCAATTTCTCTGAGCATTGCACGGCCTGACCTGAGAGTTAATTTGCTGGGTTATCCACTCCTGGGAAGATTTTGGAATTGTGTTAACACACACCTGAATGTTCCAGACCAGCAAACTGCAGAAACTTCAGCTTTTATAGAGATGCTCACACTTGCTGCTGGTCTATTATTTAAGTGAATTTGATTAGCAGCACCTTGTTGATACGTACCCTCTTAATTCCTGTGGACTTATTTTTTCACAGTACTGCATAGAGTACCATGAAAACTTTTCACATTACTGTAGGTAAGCAGTGCTGTCCAATCCACGGTCTTTTCTCTGACAGTCAAATCTTGAGTTTACCTCATACTGCAAATTTCTTACTTGCTGACCTGTCTAAAATGAAAAATTCCTATAAAACAAACAAGCAAATAAACAACAATTCACTTCTGTTACTGCCTTCATCGTAATCATTCCTTTTATAAAACAATAACAACAGGTCACACAAAGTTCTTACATGCTGAATCCATGCATGAACAGTTTCCACTGTTTTGTTGTGTCCTGATTCAGGAGATTTTCTCTCTCTTACTTTGCTGTTTCCTCTTTTTCCTCCAGTGGATTCTCTTCAGTTTTCATCCTCCTTTGCTCTGGGAATAAGGCTGACTTCTATTTATATGCTCAGATGCTGGGGAGATGCAGCCCCCTGAGATTTCTTTACAGCTTTCCTTGTTCACTCATTTGCTCTCTCTCTCGTTCTTTTTCTGTCCTTTCTTTATTTCTTTAACTATCTAAAGTTGAATGTTAACCTATTTTAATGTATTGCCAATAAACTAACTAGAGCTTATAGATTAAGCTCTGTCTTCAATTATTGTTTGTCACATGTCTTGTAATTAAACTGTAATGACGATAATTGTTTTCCTTGAGTCACTCATCCATAGCAGAAGGTGTCTAACCAGCAGACTGATTTGTCCTAAACCTAAAATAGTTTCTTTCATAAGAGTGCTGAATTTTTTTAGAGTTTTGGCCCTTTGCAAAAAAAAAAAAAAAAAAAAAAAAATTATATATATATATATATATATATATATATATATATATATATATATATATATATATATATATATATATATATATATATATATATATATCCAAAACTCGAGCTCAGGTTCTCTCACACAATAGAGACATAAATTCATACAGTACAGTATGCTGCAGAAAGAAATCCCTTCCAGTAATATGATGCTTACAAAGTCTTTTCCTCTAAGTGGGTCATGCACATAGTGTAGAGCTGCTCGATTACACTAAAGCCATGTGAAAAACATCTTTCTTAATTGCAAACAAGACATTTATGCAAATGATTCTTGTTTACATTTATTTTTTACAGTCACACATTTATTGCATTAAAATGTTAGGGTCTTGAGAACTGCATACAAGGAATTCTTTTAATATTTTAAATAGAGAGATCACAAACTTACTCATAACCTTAAGAAACAATGGGTTTTAATAATAAACTAATAAGTGACAATAGTAAGTTCAATTCAATTTTATTTATATAGCACCAAATCACAACAGTTACCTCAAGGCGCTTTATATTGTAAGGTAAAGACCCTACAATAATGCAGAGAAAACCCAACAATCAAAACGAACACCTATATGCAAGCATTTGGCGACAGTGGGAAGGAAAAACTTCTGGCAGAACCAACCATCTGCCATGACCAGTGGGAGCTGAGGGGAGGGAGACAGGACAAAAGACATGCTGTGGAAGAGAGCCAGAGATTAAGAATAACTAATTATTAAATGCAGAGTGGTGTATAAACAGAGTAAAAGGTGTGAATGAAGTACATAATGGGAACCTCCCCAGCAGCCCAAGTTTAAAGCAGCATAACTAAGGGAGGGTTCAGGGTCACCTGATCCAGCCCTAACTATAAACTTGATCAAAAAGGAAAGTTATAAGCTTAATCTGAAAAATAGAGAGGGTTTCTGTCTCACAAATCCAAACTGGGAGCTGGTTCCACAGAGGGGCCTGAAAGCTGAAGGCTGTGCCTCCCATTCTACTTTTAAATACCCTAGGAAGTAGCCAGCACAAGTAAGCCAGCAGTCTGAGAGCGAAGTTCTCTATTGGGGTGATACAGTACTATGAGGTCTTTAAGATAAGCTGGGGCCTAATTATTCAGGGCCTTACATGTAAGAAAAAGGATTTTTAATTCAATTCTGGATTTAACAGGGAGCCAATGTAGAGAAGCCAATATGGAAGAATTATGCTCTCTGTTTCTACTCCCTGTCAGTACTCCAGCTGTAGCATTTTGGATCATCTGAAGGTTTTTCAGGGAGTTTTTAGGACAGCCTGTTACTGTAAAGTCTGGACATGATTTACACTATAGACATATGTTGGTGATTAGCACTGTTGCGTCACAGCAAGAGGGTCCACCCATCTGCATAGGTAGTCTTTGGGTGCTCTGGTTTCCTCCCACAGTCCAGCATGTTAGGTTAATCACTGACTCTAAATTGACCATAGGCGTGAGTGGTTGTCTGCCTCTACATGTTAGCCATGTGACATACTGCTAATCTGTCCAGAGTGTACCCCGCGTTTTGCCCCATGACAGCTGGGATAGGCTCCAGCACCACTGTGACGCTGAATTGGAAAAGCAGAAGAAAATGGGTGGATGGATTGATATATGGGTTGATATATAAAGTTGTTTCTTCCTCTTCAGATTTGCCTCTAGCTGCATACGTTTCTATATTTAAAGTGGGTTACACAGAAGACTGCCTCTCTCGTGTTAGTGTACCAAATCTAAAGCTGAAACAGTATATCAGAAGCACAAAATTAATACTCTTAGTTTTAGCTTTATAATACAATGAGTTAAATTTTGGGGGAGTTTTAGATTGTTGGTCATAAAACACAAATGATTTGAAAATGTCATTTCTGACACTTTCAAATCATTCATGAATTTTTGACACGAACATATTTTTCATTTGAAGTTAGTTTCATCCAGAAATGTATTTTTAAACCACTTTGAGTCTGAAGGTGTGCGCTGTAATATGCAGACATTAAATATGCATATTTGTCACCCTGAGTATACATTTTTGTAGGAGTCAGCATCAAACTCATGTTTCCTGTGTGAATCATTTTTCTTTTTTTTGCTCTTTTTAAAAAAAAATACAAGTGGTTGAGCTGCTGGACTGTGAAGCATTGTGTCTGTGCTGAGCTCCTGCTAGAAAGTTTTGGCTTCTTAACAAGATGTAAGAGTTGCCTCTGCACCCCAATGCATCCGACTTACTATAGGGACATGTCACCTTTTTTGTGAAGTGCCACATCCAGTCTGTAGACTTCAGTATAGAGTAGGTTATCTGCTTCTCTGAGCATGAGGACAATTTATGACATCAGTCTGTTTCCAAATTTGTATTCCAACAATGATCTCCCAAACAGCACGCGCAGCAACAGGAGGGACTGAATCTGTTAGTTTGCCAAATCATATTGTGTTGAAGCAGAGGCTTTATGAATAATTGATGGTAAATATTTGACTCTCTGCTAGGTGATTTCATGAAATCCTCAGCTGCCTTGTGTAAAATATTCCCGAAAATTCAGCAATAATGACAAACATGATAAACATTTGCTGTAGATCTATTGCGTTCTGTGACAAAAATGTTTCTCACAGACTGAACATTGCACTGCAGCTGGACACTAAAATGTTTCTTTTTCTTGGTCTTGTTTTTATCTTGGGTATTCCTGTGATACTGAATGCATTTCTCTGCCCTGGTCATGATATTTCACAAAGCCTATTTTTACCTGAGATTGTCTACTATAAACTGCAGAGTGAAGATGTATATAAGTTCAGCTTCAGAGGTATATTTTGCTTTTCTTTTGCGATTGCAGCTCTACAACTTTTGATTCGATGCTTACATCTTTTCTCCAGTGACTGAAGACACTTTTTAAATGTGTTTTGCAGTACTGGCTCTAAATTCAGTGGATGCACTTCAGAGTTCACTGCAGTGACTAGAGCAGGAAATGGCTTGGATCACTTATTTCCTCAGTCCACTGGGCTTCTTGGCCAGGCGACACTCTGTCTCTCAAATGTGCTAGAAACTTACCGTTTTTTTTCCTTGCTTGTGTTTCCCAAAGTTTTAATGTGTTTAAAGGTGCACTTTTTGACACAAACACATTCAGTGAGCCAATCAGTTGGATATAGGTCAGTCATATAAGTCAAGTATGCTTGTCATTTTGTTGATTTTAGGAATATTGTAAAATTGCCATGGTGATGAATATGGTCACTTCTTATCAAGAAATGCCAGTCATGTAAAAAAAGACATCATGTTCATGCTTCCAAACACTTTCATTCTCACAGCTTTCTTATCACTGCTGACTCCAAACCCTGCACTCTTTCACTTAACCCTCAGGTCCTGCTCTGGTGGGTGTAGTCAGAAAGGACTGGGCCTCTCAAAACAGCATCGCCCTCTCCTGGTCAGAAGTGGAAAAGCCTCCCTCAGACATAGTGGACTATGAAGTAAAATATTACGAGAAGGTAAAGCCTTTTTATCATACTGAATGAAGTACATCTGCTTCTCTCAGATCACATTTATGTACAATGTGCAATTTGCTTATTGGCAAAAGTCTTTTTTATTGCTGTTCCTCTAGAATATGCCACAGTGAATCATTCAGAAAGCCACACATAAGTATGGAGCATCCATAATGTGTCATTATCCCTGCTTTGGTCACCATCTGTTCTGATAGTTAATAGGATAGAAATGATGTCTTCTGTTAAGACATTGCTGTGATAATGGGTTTATGCAAAAACCTGTTTATCTGTTGTGCCAAAATGTGGTATTGTTTATCATCTTTGGCAATCTGTTTCTGCTTTTCTAGGAGCAAGAGCACCTCAGCTACTCATCAACACGGACCAAAACCCCCAGTGTTGTGGTAACGGGCCTCAGACCCTCGACTGTGTATGTTTTCTATGTGCGAGCTCGCACTGCTGCTGGCTACACAGCGTTCAGCCCCAACTTTGAGTTTGCAACTGCAGCCGAGGGTATGATTGTGGAGGACGGGGCATGTGGGAATTGGGCTTTGCGTTTTAGGGAAGAATAAAACACAAACCACAAAAAAATACTGATAATCAGGCAGATTTGTTGTTCCAGATGGATATGAAGTATGTTTTAAAACAATGCACAGGAGAGAGTTGGAAGCCACAGATGTGGAGCTATCACTGTCGATTACCAGCTCCATATAATCCTTGGAGATGTTTTATAGACATTCTTCACTACACAGCAAAACTCATCAGTGCTTACTGAGGCATGAGCCATTTATTTAAATGTTTATAAGCTTCCATAAGTTCCCGATTATGATGGTATGCATGAGCATATTTGGCACATGCTTTAGATGATGAATGTGTATATATTTTCACTTTAATATTCTCATAGTTCCATATAATGTGTATAGTGAATTTCATGTAAGCCCACTTACACTCTATAGTGCACCTAATGTGGCTCTGAGTCAAACAGTGATTATTGACAGTTTTCATATTTACCATAATTTTATAAAAACTGTTGGAGAAATGTTTGAAACACTGACAGAAAGTTATCCTCAAATAAATGTTCTTGTTTTTTAATGGCAAAAGCTGCTAATGATAATGGCAAGACAAACATTAGCAAAAACTGTGCAGTGCAAATGAAATTATATGTTACATGACTATTTTGTTTGTTCATAGGCAAGAGTGATAAAGCAGCTTTTAGTTTGGTGTGCAGTCATGTGTAAAAGCCAGTTTTCACAGTACTAAATAAAAACTAAAATTGAATACTCCCCATGATTCAGTAGCTTGTAGCGTCAACTTTAGCACCAATAACTTGAAGTAATCATTTTCTGTATGACTTTATCAGTCATTGCTGTGGAGGAACTTTGGCCCCCTCTTCTTTACAACATTGATTGAGTTCATTGATGTTTGCAGGCATTCATTTATGCCCAGCTCCCTTAAGGTCTCACCACAGCATTTCAGTCGGGGTCTGAACTTTGACTGGACCATTGCAGTACCTTTATTCTTTTCTTTTTCAGCCATTCTGTTGTTGATTTGCTGCTGTGCTTGGCATCATTGTCCTTTTGCATGACCCAATTTCAGACAAGCTTTATCTGTTGGACAGATGGCCTCACATTTGACTCTAGAATACGTTGGCATACAGAGGAGTTCATGTCGATTCAGTGACTACTTAGGTACTGTGGCTGTAAAACAAGCTCAAATCATCATGCCTCCATCACTGTGCTTCACCACTGGTATGAGGTGTTTGTGCTGATATGCTGTTTGCTTTTGATCAAGTGTGGCGCTGTGCTTCACGGCCAAACATCTCCACTTTGGTTTTGTCTACCCAAAGGACATTGTTCCAGAAGTGGTTTGTTCAGATACTACTTTGGAAAGCAAAGCTGTGCTGACATGTTCTTTTTAGAGAGAAGAGGCTTTCTCCAGATAGACCTTCCAAATAAGCCATTCTTATTTAGTCTTTTTCTAATTGTTCTTTCGCGAACATTTTTTAACATTTAACATGCTAACTGAGGCCTGTAGAGTCTGAGATGTAGCTCTTGGGTCCTTTACAATTTCACTGAGCTTGGGGCGAATTTGCTGAGACATCCAGTCCTGTAAAGATTGTGGCATTGTGGTAATACTGTCATGGCAGGGGGTGTGGCAGGCATGTTTTGGACCCAAATGCAGTACTCAGCAGACAGACTTAACTTAAAGGATTTATTGCTTAACTTATAAACAAAACCTCAAGGGGGCGGAATCGGGACTGGCAATCCAGAACCAAGAAACTTCAGGCAAGAAACAGGAACAGACAGATGAACACACCACCAAGAGGGAAGCTACTGACAACATTGACAAAGAACTGACGAGAACAGAGACAATGCATACAATAATAGTAATAAGACAATGGGAAACAGCTGGGAGGGAAACACAGGAAGCAAAACAGAATACAATGCACATACTCACAACAGAACCCGTATGGAGGAATACAAAACTCAAAACACTGGGCAAAAAAGCCAAGGACCATGACAAATACACAACTAAATGCTCCAGATCTGCAAACTGACAAAACGTCTCCTTTTATAGAGATGTTCATGCTTGCAGTTAATCAAGTGCGTTCGATTATCAGCACCAGGCTGCCACTTACCCTCTTCATTCCGATGGAAGCAGTAAGGGTGTACTTATTTTTTTCACCGGACTGCATAGAGTCCCGTGAAAACTTTTTTGTGTGTGTAAAAGAGATTCAAAGAGAAATAAATATGCATGACTGCCACTCACATGTCACTTTTTAAAATTACATTATAACATTAATCTGCAGCTGGATTTTTCAGCTAACCACCACTAGCATGTACAGCTCTGTCTTTTCTTAATTGGGTTATGATAACACAGTCTGAATTAAGCCCAGAAGCCAAAACAAAAGCCAGTCAATTACAACAATAATCGTAAAAAGACTTTTTTTATAACATTAATGTTATGTTATTCTCAGATATGTGTAAGGATAGTAAATCTTCTTCATTGGGGTAAATTTTAATTAGGGGTAAACATGGATTATGTTAGTAACAGCGAACCCACATCCAGTGTGTTCAGTAAATTCAGCTTTGTGTCATTAAGCAGTTTGTCCTTTCTCTGGCATGAACTCTGGGAGAGAGAGTTGTTAATATTCAGATGAACAATCTTTCCTCTGTTTTCATCACTTTGTTCTCACTTTCCTCAGATCCTGATATTGCTGATCAGGGTCAAGTTCTGGTGGTTGTCACAGCATCTGTAGGAGGTTTCTCCCTTCTGGTTATCCTTACCCTCTTCCTTCTAATCACTGGACGGTAAGACATCTCCTGTTTTTCTTTGGTACACACACACACACACACACACACACACACACACACACACACACACACACACACACACTTCAGCAACGCATGCAGGCACGCGCGCACACACACACACACACACACACACACACACCTTTTTCTTTCATAATCTCCAGAGTGAGGCCACAACCAGAAGTCTGTTAATGGACTCCTTTTGCCACCAAGCAGACACTCTTATTTTCCAAATGGCTGAACCAATTTTCTGCCTAATTACTCAGCATGTAATGCATGTACCAGCAGTTTGCTTCATTCCATTAACCTCCACAGGTTGGCTCAGAAAGTTGTCTTCAGTCTGCCTCTGGTTCACAGAGTTTTTAACCATTAGTGGCACTTATTAATAAACAATGAAAAATGGCCAGAGTGTGGATACTCTGTCTAGATTTTTGACTTAATTATGATACAAACTGAAGCAATAGTCTTTGATTACACAATCTGCAAACATCACATTATGCTGAACATATCTGAAGTCCAGTCTACAAGAAAAGCAGAATAAAAAGACAGACTTCACCATATGCATGGAAATTGTTTGATATATGTATGTTAACAAATCTATGAATGTATATGGGGAATGAGCTGCCTATATGGTAACTGTGGCATACTGAAATGTTAGCAGCTCCCGTCTTAATTTCCCCCTGAAATACAATATTGTGCAAAAGTCTTGAATCACCTTTCATTTCTAAACTCAGCAGAACAAGTAAGGAAATTTGTGTTTGGTTGTTTATTTCTTTGTTGTAATAATGCTTCTTTAAGGGTGGCTTTAGCTCAGGAGGCAGAGCAAATCACTCAGACATACTGTAGAAAAGAAGTCTTTGTGTGAGGCATGTTGTGTAAAGTACTTTCAGTGCTCAAGTAGAGTAGGAAAAAGCATTATATAAGAACCAGTCCATTGACTATTCTTGGAAATAAATCTTATATCAGTTGGAAGGCCTGTTTAGTTCCATTTTAATGGTGCCACATCCGTATGGTTGTTTTCATCTTGGAGGATAGAGTTCAGTCCCAGACTGTGGAGATATGGGATTGCCACTGGCTGCAGAATCTCATCTTGATATCTCTCTTCATTGAGATTGCCTCCAGTGATGACAAACCTGACTGTCAGGAACGGGGGTTCAAGGACTCAACCCACATGCTCAACTCTGCTACTCAACCCACAAATGCATTTTCCTTACAAATGTGACACCATTTAAGGGGAAATAAACAGGCTTTCCAACAGTATGAAATTTATCGTCAAGAAGCATTGTTACAACAAAGAAATAATTGATCAAGCACAAATTTCCTTACTTTTTGTACTAAGTTTATGTATTTTTCTTTCAAGCAGCCAGTAGTTCTCCAGGCTTTCTGAATTCTTTCAAAAATTTTCTGTGGACCTTGGCTGCTTTTTCACTCATTTTCAGTCCAGTCCTTGTACCTTGTACCTGTTGTTTTGTTTGTAAAGCCACACTGTCCTTTGAATCATTCAATCATAAAAAGGCATCTACAGTAACTCAAGGGATGAACAAGTGTTGTTTCAACACATAACAGACAACTTAAGAAAGAACCCATTTTAAATTATATCTTTAGACACTTTGTACCTACAGTAGCAGCCTGTCAGAAAAAAAACAAAATTTGTTTGTTCCCATTTCTTTAGTTGAATCTAAGAAAAATGCCCCAGCCAACCTCCCACCACACACACACACACACATACACATACACACACACACACACACAGTTTGACAAGAATATTTTTGCACCAACAAGGTAATTCCCAATTCCAAAGAGCTATTAGATGAAAACTTGGCATATCTCGGCATGGTGTGCAGTGTGTCCCTAAAAAATCTGAGAAAACTGAAAAAGTGGAGGACAAAAAAAGAACTGGCAGGCCTAATAAAATCTATATGCAAAAGAAAAACAGTATCTGTCCTTAAAAAATAGGAAAATAAAATCCAACAAAGACCTGACACTTGACCTGAGAGATGTATCTGGCCCTTCAGTTGAGCCATCTACTGTTCACTGAAGCCTCATCAGAAATGGTCTTGTTGCAGTAAAAACATACTTGGATAGAAGAATGCACGATGGAACATTATCAGTCATGAATTGGCCTCCCCAGAGTTCAGACCTTAATATTATTGAAGCAGTGTGGGATCATCTTGACAGATAATGGCACAAAAGGCAGCCAACGTCCAAAGAAGAACTTTGAATGTCCTTCAAGAAGCCTGGAGAATTATTCCTTAAGACTATTTAAAGAAATGACAAGAAAGCTTCTCTAAGAGAGTTCAGGCTGTTGAAGAATAAAGGTGGTCATACCAAATATTCACTTTCAAGCTTATTAGAATTGTACAAACTCTATCTTATATACTATATTTTCATGTATGTTTGCACATGCTGCACATTTTTATATAGCAAAATATAAATAAATGAGGGATTATTTATGATGAATTGTTACAATACTTTAAATGGTAACTGCAATTCACAACATTAAAGAAAATGTTGCAGAGGTAACTGGGTATCAGTTAGATAAACTGTTGCATTGTGTTCTGTAGCGATTTGAATGATTTTCATACATAGTTGCAACTTTCTCATGTGTCAAGAATGTGGATAATACAGAGCCAGAAGACTCATAGTGTGCGAATGAAGTTTTGCAATTCATAATTTCTTTATCTTTGAACCAGGTTCACTTGAGTCCAAGTGTCAATAAAGTGTTTTTGATGTAAGTGACTTGTAAACTGTGTAAATAAAATGAAAAGGTTCAGCAAATTTTAATCTTATGATTACATTTTCAAAGCCTTCTTCTTGTATAGTTTTTGAAAAGAGGATCCAAATTGTTCTTTTTGCTGAGTACGAGTGCTTGATTGTTACTTTTGTTCCAATCTGTGATGCCGTGAAAGTCTGACTATGTGGGACTCTGAATACTAAAAAAGTGAGAAAATAAAAAAAGAGCTAAGTCAAGGCAAGAACAGAAATTGCTCTAAAAATGGGTTATAGAAAAGAACATAATGGCTGTCATTTGAATTACAGAGAGAATGTGGCAAAAAAAATTAAAAAATTCACAAGTTAAAATTCACTGTTATTCTGGGTTACCTGTGCAGGTGTCAGGGGTACATTAAAGCCAGGATGAAGTCAGAGGAGAAGAGAAGGACACGCTTTCACAGTGGACACGGTACCTTGTTTGTATCTCTGTGTGTGTGTGTGTGTGCGCGTGCGTGCGTGTGTATTTAATATGGGATTTCACACAGGTAAGATTAATGCTGCAGCATTTGTTTTAATTTCCAGGACTTTAGTTTTGCAAGAAGTTATACAAAGTGTGGTCACTATTTGCCTCGGAGCTACATTTCTTATGTATTATGCATTTTTTATATTGTCATGAGCAGAACTGATGTACTCTCTTATTTCCTGTTGACTGAAACTAGTTTATTACTTTTTTTTTAGTTTAGTTTAGTTTTGTTTTGTTCGTGTAATGGCTCAAAATGAAATAAGCCCAAAGGATACATTTGAACTGTCTCATTACAGTCCATCCACTTGCTGGTAGATCAGGCTGATTGAAGGTTCGGAGCTTGTTCAGACTAGCACTGGGCTAATGTTAGTGTGTATTTTAAAAAAGATCAAAGCCAAATAACTATCTAAAAGAACTGATTAAGCCTAAAAAAAAAAAAAAAAAACTACAAGTAGTCTGTACTTTGTCTGAAAAAGCAATATTATTTTAAAAGTTTCATTCAGGTAAGATCCATATATTGGTATACGGATGTGTGTGTCTGTGTGTGTATACAGTAATCCAGAGAGCAGATAGTTAAACGCTAGTGCAAATGTTCGTTCTTCATGTCCTTTTAATACTTTTAGTAAACACGCATTGTTTCATGTTACAAAAAACAAAAACAGTCTTCAAAATCTCTCAGTCTGGCTCACCATCGTGCATGCCATTGTTAAGATTTTGACTCTTAAAAATCTTTTCAAGTCCCCCCTCACTATGTTTGGGCTTTTGTCACACAGATTGGACCTATTTTCTGTGCTAAATCACTCACAGTTTGCCAGACACCCACTATTGGTTTTTTGACAAAACTTGCTGTTCCGGTTAATAATTACAGTGGTGCTACAATTACAGATAAAAACAGAGTTATAGATTGCCCCATAGGGAGGACATATCATTCTGCCCTGTGTTTACTTAGACAATTCAGTGAGAGCACTTGTAGGATCCGATTTCAGGCCTGCAGGGGAAAAAGTGCGGCTCTCGACACAAATCTAGCTATTTCACCCTGTGTGTGTTTGATTTTGGGATTTGTTATTGATCTGAGGAGAACATTAAAGGCTGTGAAGAAAAATATTGTAACATGCTGACATACCAATTCCTTCTCCTTTGGACACAAGGTCTATTTCTAAGCTGCTGCTGCTGCTGTTTGTGCGCAAGTACTTGTGTGTTTCTTCATATATTGCAGCAGGTAACTGCAATATATGAAGTATATATGAAGTATACATAATAGTAATACTGTATACAGTATTACTATTATGGCACTTCATTTTCTTATTTATTTTACTCCATTTTGTTTTACAGCACTTTGTGACTGCTTGTCTGTGAAAAGTTCTCTATATATAAACTTTGCTTACTTACTAAATTACTGACTTTTTGGATAACGCCCACTAGCCATTAGGGTTTAATATTTTTCCCGAAAATGACATGAATTAAATCCCGGGAAATGACGAGCCATTTCCCGGGAATCCCGGGAAAAAGTTTATTTATTTTTTTATTTTAATTAGGCCTTCTGTAGCCTGTGTCGGCCTTAACCTATTGTGATATTGTAGAGGTAGCTTTCCAGCTATGTCCTGTTATGCCCAGTAGGGGGCAACGTTGGCTTGATTAACGCAATAAAACCTACATCTCGACATTGGAGTGCTCGAGCTATGCGGTATTGTATCGTTCCTCAACACTCCCTTAACAAATATAATTCGAATATTCCTCCACTGTACATGGAATTATACCAAGATATTTTACAACTGCTGGTGCAAAACAATACGGTTCATCTCCACAGCATTGATAAAGGCTCAGCCACGCTGTCGTGGCGACATCTGTTGCGCTATATCTCCACCAGTGGAACGCTGTAATAGTCATTGAAAAGTTAACTACCGTACTTCACTATAATATGGCATAACACAGGGCCTTGAGTAATGCACCACGACTTGGTCATTGCCATTCTGGCAACAACAGATTTATAACACCGTGTCTGAGGGTTAAAGTAGGTTCGCTGTGAATCGTCTATTGAAAAACTAGCCAATCCTTATAGCCTAAAAAATATACATTTTACTCAACTCCATTTTAAAAGCGAAATATGTTAAAACAATCTATTTCATGATAATTTCTTCACACATTAGGCCCGTATCCTAATTCATGATTGTTAGTAAGCGGCTGCAAACGAGGAAAAGAAACACTCGAAGTTAAACAGATATTTCTTTATTGTTCAGGGCAGGCATATTTTATAGGCTATATAATGCAATATAACAATATATAATAATATAAAATTATATAATACAAAATACCTTAGGGTAAACACATTGCCTACGATTTCAACAAATTAAAGAGGAAAAAAGCACAACTGTGTAATACCTCTATTAAAACGCTTGAGATGAAGGCTGAAGCCTTAAACGGAGGCTGAACGTGCCTGAAATGAAGAGTAATGCTTTTCGCATTAAACGAACCCTTCTCTCAATATTTCCTTAAATTTAACATTCTGAAGCTTTCTTTTCTTTCTGAAAGTCAAATCGACGCGCGCGACTTTTTTCCCGGTTTCCCGTCTAACGTTTCCCGGGAAACGGGAAATGGTTCTGATCGCATTTCCCGGGAATCCCGGATCCCGGGATTAAACCCTACTAGCCATCCAAAGATGGTGGGCATTTTAATGATGGCTACTGTATATAACTAGACTTACTTTTTTGAATGATCTTAGTCTCAAATTGTACACATCCATTACTCAGAATTTGTTGGGGTTTTTTAAAATAATTTGGGAAAAGGGATGTGGGTGTACCAGTACAATTATTACTGTTTGTTTCAGTCACACCTCCTGGATGAAACCTTTACTCTCCTCGTTGGTTATCCAGTTCTCAGCTGTGCCCTCCCCCAAAACATGCTCGGGATTCAGAGCGTGCTGTCTACCATTCAGAAAATAATTTCCTGCAACTCTGTGTTGAAGTGTTCTCAGGCAAGATGCTGAACCCCAAGTACCCTCTGAAGCATTTATCTGGGTTTGCATATAAGTTTTAAAAATACATCTGTGGTTGCAGCTTGCAGTGTAAAAAGTACTTTGAGTGTTAAGTGAGAGTAAAAAGGACTTTAAAAATTGCAGTCAATTTACCATAGACTAAACTGGGAGAGGGTAAAATTCAGAGAATACTATTTAACCTAGTGTAGTTACAGGAGTTGCCCAGTATAACAAATAGCTGGGAAGCACGGTGGTGCTCTGATCACCTCATAGCAAAAAGTTTCTAGGTCTGAACCTATCCAAAGACATGCTTGTCAGGTTAACCGGTGAGATAACCATTTAAAATGGCTGCTGGTGTGACTTTACATGGTTATCTCTCTCTGGTTAACCTGTAAAAAAATAAGCAGTTAAAAACACTGATGACAGTGTCTACTGGTATGAGAGAGCTGAGCCAAGGGTAAAGAAGCCTTTATGCACTGAATACATAAAATTCACTGAATCGCACCGGGAATAAATCATCACCAGATGAATGTTAAATATCCCAACCCAGTTGTATGCTATCATAGTGCTATCAAAAGAGTAAAAGGGTAATCCCTCAACCTGCACAGCTCTATCCAGCTACAGTTGTTACTGGACCATTGGAGCAGCAGGTAACATAGTATGTGCCATTATGATTATTTTATTTTACTTGAAACAAAGTAGCTCTGAAGAAGTTTTTTAAGTTATAAACTTGACTTACTTCTAGATAAAAGGATTACAAATCAAGATTAAAACCTCTCAAATATATGCAGTGTTTTTTCTGTGTTTTTCCTAACACGAATATGATGGCCAAATTGGAAAATTTTGAAATTTTGTATATATGAGTGGCATTTTGCTGTTTATGTCCACATTTGAAAAATTGTTTCAGTGATCTGCTGCACTAATACTTTGCTCTGTGCCTTTTCCTTCATGGTCCAGGAAGTTGGACAGAGTTTTTCTGCAGCTTATCCAGGAATGAGTCTAATTTTACTTTCAGCATATGCCAAAGAATAACAACAGCCTTGCTTATACAAGGGTACTTTTATGAGTCATTTGTTTCTATTCTAGTAAAATTAAATTCATATGAACTGTACCAGTCTTTTCTTGCTATTTGTTCTTTGCTCTTCTGTGCTTGGGAAGCATCATCCAGGTGGGGGGAATGCCAGCAGGCTCAACAAACTGGTAGAAAAGGCTTGAGAAAAGCTGAGCTTAGACACCCTGGAGACAGAGGTGGGTAGACGAAGCCTTCAACCTTCCACAACACAAGCTGACACAGCTATAAAGTACATTTAGTCCCAAGCTCATCTGCTTGAGGTGTACCATGGACAACTTCAAGTTATAATTTGTGCCAGTCATAATGCACAACACTGCAGCAGCATCCCCAGCCTCAGCCAGAGAGGAGGATGCAGAATCCTGACTGTCTGCAGTGTCTTTTTATACTGCTCTAGGGATTTTTTTTTCCTTCTCTTTTTCTGCCCTTTTTCCAATCCCTTGACAAAATAACAGAAAAACTTCACAATATAAAAGAAGCAAATACTCGACCAATTATGGACTAACACAGTTGAATAAAGAATCACCTTCTCTTGCACAGTCTGGATTCAGTATAACAGAATATCCTACAGGCTTAGAGTAGCTGGATAATGACTTTATGTTTGCAAATGCTTCTGGTTCTGAATAGATTAGGAAAATATGCACTCTGGTTGATAAAACAGTTGGGATATATATCTGTTATGGAAGAAAGCTTTTCTATGCAAGTAATTTAGGAAAAGAATCTAATAACTCGTCTTTCAACAACTCAGTCAGAGACAAAGTTACAAAATTTTAATGGTCTGCTGTCCCTAATTAAATTTTCTCATAGATACGGGAATTTTAAAATCAATCAGTCTATCAATCAATAAATATAATAATAGTAATTTTTCAGTATGTGTTTAAAAACCCTTTATTACATCTCTTCTGAAAAGGTGTTTAACAGCTGTGTGTGCTGTAGGTACACGCACAGTATTTGTAAATTCTGTTTGTGTATTCTTGATATGTAGAAATGTGGAGAATCTGCTCTATCCTACTGTCAGACTTTTATGTGCTAGTCCAAAATATATGCAAAGTCATACATTATATTGTCTTTTTGTCTTCTAGTCCCATTTTCTGGAATAAAGACCTATGTGGATCCAGATACATATGAAGACCCCACTCAAGCTGTGGAGGAATTTGCCAAAGAGATAGAACCCTCTTACATATGCATCGAGAGGGTGATTGGTGCTGGTAACATAACTAATACAAATCAATGCATTGTGATACTGCATGGCATAAAGTAGCTGTAGTGTTTCCAGTCTTTGCCACTATTTTAATTTGGGTATTATTTCCAAAACTGAAACGCAGGCATTTGCAAAACTGCCCCAGTAATATTTGTCTGTTTGTACATAAAAAGAAATGCTGAAGCATATTAGTATTGGGCCTTAGAGATGCTAACACTGCAGGCTTTGAATAATGGAGTTTGATGGTTCATTAATTTGAACGGATTGTATCGGCTTGTAAACCCCTGAGTAATTATGAAGGTGCCCCCTTTACAGGGGTTTCCATAACATAGGCTCCATCTGGTGGAGGCAGCATGCAGTTACATTGTTTCAAAAATTGCAGACTAGTAACGGTACAGTAGGTCTAACAGTAATGACTTCCTAATATCTCCTCAAGTCATTATGTGACTGTATGAGGCGTTATTTTTTTTTCACCTGCTTTTTTTAAAGACATTTTATCTTTAGAGTAAAGATTCAGGAACAATAACCAGTGTTTAATCCTTTCTCTGGTCATAAATTATGAATAGTTTTAATGTTCCTTCCTATTTTTATTTTAAAGATGCTTTATTATGTAAGTGCAGGTATGTGTACTGTGTTTTGCAGGCGAATTTGGTGAAGTCTGCAGTGGTCGTTTGCGTGTGCCAGGAAGGATGGACATTGCTGTGGCAATTAAGACTCTTAAGGGTGGTTATATGGACCAACAAAGACGAGAGTTTTTGCGTGAGGCCTCAATCATGGGGCAGTTCAACAACCCCAACATCATCAGGCTGGAGGGAGTGGTCACTAAGAGTAAGCTCCTTATATAGTATGTCTCACATGTTTTTTTGGTTGTTGCATATTTACCTCACTTTGGCCTCTTTTTTTTCTGTTGATCTGTCAAATCAAATCTTTTTCCTTCTCCTCAGGCCGACCAATAATGATAGTGGTGGAGTACATGGAAAATGGAGCACTTGATGCTTTCCTCCGAGTAAGAGAAATGCAAGTTCACACCTGTACGCTACTTTCCTGATCGTCTTCTTCATACCCTGTTTTTCCTCTCTCTGTCTTACAACCACTTCAGACACGTGATGGTCAGTTCACCGTGCTGCAGCTGGTTGGCATGCTGCGTGGCATCGCAGTTGGTATGACCTACCTTTCAGACATGGGTTATGTTCACAGAGACCTAGCTGCTCGCAACATCTTGGTGGATGAAAACTTGGTGTGTAAGGTCTCAGATTTTGGCATGTCCAGAGTTCTTGAAGATGATACTGAAGCAGCCTACACAGCTACAGTGAGTGCAGCTGGTTGAGGATTTTACAGCCATCAATAATGATGACAAAGTTTGAATATCACCCTTAACAAGAATTTTCTGTGTTTCTATTTGGCATCAGGGAGGAAAGATACCAATACGCTGGACAGCACCAGAGGCTATTGCTTATGGAAAGTTTTCTTCGGCTAGTGATGTATGGAGCTATGGCATTGTCATGTGGGAGGTGATGTCATATGGAGAGAGGCCCTACTGGGAGATGTCCAATCAAGACGTAAGCTGCTGATCATCATAAACTCCATAACGACTTGAGCATGTTCAACACTTGATGCAATTTCTTGCAATTTTGTCTCGTCTACAAGGAGAATAACTTAAAAAATGAATCAATCAATGTTCTATTTGAGATTCAACAGTATGTTTACTGACATTCATCTCAGGTCATTTTATCTATTGAAGAAGGCTACCGTCTGCCAGCACCAATGGGCTGCCCTGTGACGCTGCACCAGTTGATGCTGCACTGCTGGCAGAAGGAATCTAGCCAGCGCCCGCACTTCAGTGATGTGCTCGCTTTCCTCGACAAACTCATAATTAATCCCAGTGGGCTGCTGAATCTAGCCAATGATGTTCAGAGGTAAGTATCAGTTAACACAGACACTGTTTGTAATTATATTCTAGCAAACCTGCCAGCACAGGTGGGAGATAGAAACATATGCACACACACATACACTATAATCATTATAGTATGATGCTATGATACATTATATTATATACAGTGTTCAATTGAATTGGCAAATGTACAAATATTTACAATTGCAGAATTTGTATAAAATATTCATATACGCCATGTAGATGTTGGCACTCACAGTGCTCTAGGCAATGTTTATGCAAAGTTTCATCAAGATTAGTCCACTAGTATACATATGCTACCATCATTATAATATGATACAGCATATACAGAATTTGAAAAAATGCGGAAATCTAGAAAAATGGAACATAAACATGGAGCCATTCTGCATTAAAAATGAAGGAAAGTTTATTTTCCTTGGTTCTGAGCACCATAACGACTACAGCTTGTTGCTTTACATTAAAAAAAAAACACTGAAAATAAATACATACAATCACAATGGCATATATGACCATACATAAATAAAAAAACACACATGAAAATATGAGGAGACATATAACTATAGTTAAAACCATTTAAGCATAAAAATCCAAGATGCACCATGGAGACATCTAACAATGCAAAAAGGAATTTCTAAGAATTATAGTTACATAATTAATGTGCTAAAGTGATGAGATCTCACATGTAAGTATTGCATGTTACTTACTCTAGTGCCCCAGTGCATCACATCATAAACCAATAATGACGATGACGAAAGAAAACCATCTGAAAAGTTATAATAATGACTAACTGATCATGTTTATGCACCTAAACTGTTTATTCAAAAAAAAAAAAAAAAAATCCTGTTTTTCTCTTTGACATTTCAGTTTTGCTGACTCCCCAGATGATATGCCAGATTACCCTCTTTTCATCTCTATTGGCGACTGGCTTGACTCCATCAAAATGAGCCAGTATAAGAACAACTTCCTTGCAGCAGGATACACGACACTGGATTCTATTTCAACCATGAGTATAGAGTGAGCATGCAGCTACAGTATCATAAAGTACAGTAAAAGGAAACAAAGTTGCATCAAATGAGCAGGAAGTAATATGATCCTGTAAAAGAAAACATAGATTTTTTTCTAGAAAATGTGTCATAGAGTTGTCTTTTAAATGAACTATTTTTACGCCATCTATGTCTGTTGGTTTAATCACTGTATGACCATGATGTTTGACCTAGAATACTGTGCCAAAAGTCCTGAGCCACCCCTCATTTCTTTATATTTTGCAAGTAAAATGGGAAAGAAGTGTAGAGATTTATTAAAACGTGCAAACATAAATGGAAATGCAGTATATAAGGGGGATAAAATTACAGTTCTAACAAGCTTGAAAGTCAATATTTGGTATGACCACGTTTATTCTTCAGTATAGCCTGAACTCTATTAGAAAAGCATTCCTGTCATTTCTTTAAGTAGTCTTCAGGAATAGTTCTCCAGGCTTCTTGAAGGACATTCAAAGCTCTTCTGTGGATGTTGGCTGCCTTTTCTTCTGTTCTCTGTCAAGATGATCCTGCACTGTTTTAATGAGGTCTGGGCTCTGGGGAGAACAAGCCATGACTGATAGTGTTACATTATGTGTTTTTCTATCCAGGTATGCTTTTACTGCACTGGCAGTGTGTTTGGGATCATTGTCACACTGAAAAATTAGGCTGATACAAATCAGATGCTTTCCAGACTGCATGGTGGATTCAAATGTGACTTTCCTGCATTCATAATTCCCTCCGTTTTGATAAGATCTCCAACACCACTGGCTGAAATGTAGCCAAGAACCAGAACAGAGCCTCCACCGTGTTTTACAGATAGCTGTAGACACTCACTGTTTCTATCTGTTTCCCTTCCTTAAGAATTTTTTTTTTTTTTTTCTTTTTGACATCCACCCTTCCTCTGACACTATTCATAAACAGTAGCTGGATCAACTGAAGGACCTGATGCATCTCTCAGGTCCTGTGTTGAGACTTTGCTGGATTTTGCCAATTTCTTAAGGACCTGACTTACAGATATGGCTCATCAGCTGTAGAAAGTCTTTTTTAGGACTGACACCTCTTTTGTCCTTCACTTGTCCAGTTTCCTCAAACTTTTTTAAGGCCACACTGCACATTATACAAAGATATGCCAAGTTCTCAGCTAATAGCTCTTTGGGAATCGCCTTGTTGGTGCAAAAATATTCTTACAGTATATGCCTGTCAAACTGTTATTTTTGGCATTTTGTTTGTATCTCAACCAAAGAAATGGGAACAAATTATGTGTTTTTGTGACAGACTGCAAGTAAAAGTGCCTCAAGATATAATTTAAAATTGGCTCTTTGCTAATGTGTAGACACCACACTGGTTCATCCCTTGGGTTAGGTGACTTTTTAGGCTTGAATGATTCAAATGTCAGTTTTAAGTAGCTTAACAAACAAAGGACTTAACTAAAAATGAGTGAAAATGCAGCCAATGTCCAAAGAAGAGCTTTGAGAGACATTCACAAAATATGGAGAACTGTTGCTCAAGACCACTTAAAAAATTATAAGCAAGTTTGACTCCTTGAAAGCAAATTATAAAGAAATGAGAGCTGGATCCAGATTTTTGCATAGTACATACATAGTATGTTAAGTTTATGTCACATATTTTGACTGTGTAACATAAACTTTATTAGCACTGTTATCATGCATTCATGTTAAACGTGGTGATTGTTAACACCATCAAGTTTTTGCTTGTGGCAATTTTATTGCATGATTTTATTTTTTTTTTTGGTGCGCAAAGTAAGTCTGCTGTTTTTATCAAGCTACTCTTTTCTCTCATCTTTCTTTAGTGACATTAGACGTATTGGGATCTGTTTGATTGGCCATCAGAGGAGAATCATAAGCAGCATACAGTCTCTTCGCCTGCAGCTTCACCACATCCAGCAGAGTGGCTTTCAAGTGTGAGACCATCGCACAGAGTCAGACTGTGTGGACACACTGAGCTGGAAACAACTTCCTTTGCATCGTCATTCAACTAATTGCACAAAACACCAGACTGTTAGGTGTAGCAGGTACCACATGATGCTTACATGAGAGCGCTCTGCTGCTAGATCACATGTGGTCTAGTAAGTACACACTCATCATCTTATGGATCATTATCAATACAGCCTCCACAACAACCAACCTCTGGCGTTGGCCAAATGCGGTCTCTATTATCTCAGCAAATACTAGCATTCACTTGAATTTAGGACTTCTTTTCTCTAGTGTCTATTCAAGTGTTCACCAATACCTCTTCTCTTTCCAAGTGACAATCCAATGGTTTGTATTGACTTTAAATGGTCTAAAGTTTGTTACCTCATGACCAGAGAAGATGAGGACAGGAAAAATCATTTGGTGATGTGTGGTACAGTGTGTGACTTTAATAACTACCTTTCCAGCTGGTTTATGAAACACTTCACTTAAAATAAAGATTGACCGGATGGTAAAATACAATCATGTTTTTTGAACTGAAGACCGCTGAATGTCAAAAGATTTTATAGAAATGTATGTTCTCTCTTCATGATGATGATGATGATGATGCAGTATGTCTTGTACAAAAAGTCTTGTGAAAATTGTATGTTTTATCCAGTATGTTGGTTCCTGAATAAACAACCCTATTTTAATACTTAGTTTTCTCTCAGACTTTAACCACCCCCAGCCTCAGCGTCTACACTCACCAGACACTTCATTAGGTACACTTTGCCAGTACTAGATTGGTTCTTCTTTTGATTCAACAAGGTGTTGGAAACAGTTTGGTCCATGTTAACATGAAAGCATCACACAGTTGCTGCAGATTTGTCAGCTGTACACCCATGATGCAGATCTCCCTACCACCACATCTCAAAGGTGCTCTATTGGATTGTGATCAGTGACTCTGGAGGTCATTTGGGTACAGCGAACTCCTCTTCAAGAAATAAGTTCAAGATGATATGAGCTTTGTGACATGGTGTGTTATCCTGCTGAAAGCAGCCATCAGAAGATGGGCATGTTGGTAACAATACTCAAGCAGGCTGTGGCATTTAAACGATGCCCAAAGTATGCCAAGAAAATATCCCTCACACCATTACACCACCAACAGCAGCCTGAATAGTTGATACAAAGCAGGATGGATCCATGTCTTCATGATGTTTACGTCAACGTCAGCCCTACCATCCAAATGTTGCAGCAGAAATTGAAACTGATCAATTATGGTGAGTCCCATGTGAACTGTAGCCTCAGTTTCCAGTTCTTAGCTGACAGGAGTGGCAGCTGGTGTGTTGTGTGTTCAGAAATGCTTTTCTGTGTACCTGGGTTGTAATGAGTAGTAACTTGAGTTGTTCCCTAGCAGCTCAATGCAGTCTGGCCATTCTCTGGCATCAACAAGGCATTTGGGCCCTGATGACTGCTGGATATTTTCTGTTTTTTGTTTGGTTTTTTTACCGTTCTCTAGAGATGGTTGTGCAGGAAAGTCCCAGTAGGTCAGCAGTTTCTGAAATACTCAGACCAGCCTGTCTGGCACCAACAAACATGCCACATTCAAAGTCACTTAAAACACCTTTCTTCCCCATTCTGATGCTTAGTTTGAACTTCAGTGGGTCATCTTGACCATGTCTGCATACCTAAATGCATTGAGTTCCTGCCATGCAGTTGAACAGGTATACCTAATGAAGTGGCCAGGGAGTCTATTTTAGACACTGACACACAAACACAGGTGTCCATGGATGCCATGTCTCTCTCTCTCTCGCTCTTTCTCTCTCTCTCTCTCAAAAACAAGTCCTTTTAATTGTCGCTCAAGAGACTGACACATTTTTTGGACATAAAGCATTGTCAGGTGAGTTTGTCACATGGGTGCTTGTATGTACACAGTTTTACATTTTATGATACATGCTGCTTTTTTATGGCTTACAATTGTTAGAGTCTTTATTTTATATTAGAATTGTCCATAGGGATTTACACTTTAAAATGTTTTGGACAGAAAAAGTTGATAAACATGGTTTTCAGCAGGTTCAAAATTCCCATAAGATATTGGTAGATTATTTAATATAATTATTGCTTAAGTTTAAGAAATTGGCTTCTTGTTTACTATAATTTCAGATAAACTATTATGTGGTTGTTTTGTATTCTTGTTTGACTGTTTTTGTGGCATTCAGATGTTACATACTCTACTTATTGTGCCTAATCATTTTGTTTTGGAAAGTGGATGCTGTCAGTAAGAAGAGTATGAACGTGCCAAAGACCCATGCACCCACTCCATTACTAACATCGCCAAGAGCTTGCTCGTTAATTCATTCTCATCACATTTACTGTATATACCACAGTATCAGATGGGAAGCAAGTTTTTTTCTAACCTGCAGAGGGCAGACTAGAGTCAGTGCAGTGGTCTCCCAGCAACACAGTGTAAATAACTCGGTGGGGTTTTAATACAGGTTATGGGGCTTGAGAAAGAAGCGGAGAAATGAATGAAAACGCGGTTTGATGCTGGTTACTAATTGAAGTGAAGAGAGCGTTAAGTGCGACCTGAACGTAAGCTTCCACGGCTAAAATTGCAGGTAAAGTACATCTCTGTACGCTCTAGCACGGAATAATAGCTAACCATAGCAAACTCATCATTAGCTGCCGTGAATTAGTTTGCTTTCATGATTGGGATTGTTTATTTAAACTGGCGATATCGACTCCCAGCAGAAGGCATTAAAAGCTGACTGTTAGCCTGGCACGTAAAGCTTGTGGTAAAAGGTTGGCTAAGGCTAACTAGCCACACTAACAACAGGAGATTAACGAAATAGCTGTTCGCGACTGTTAATTATGTTCTAGAGCTCACTAAGCGCGTTAGCTTAGGCTAACGGTTACCGAGCAAAAGTCGTCAAAAATAACGCCTAATGTTGCTGGATTTGGTGAGGCAGAAACACGAACGGCTTTTATTAACGTTATACCGTCCACATGTAAGTGTATTTGAATGCGAATGCTAATTATGCAACAACAAAACGCGAACTTGTCGTGTCTTTGGTGTCCTTTTGGTGGTCTCGGAGCTAACGATAAAGATTTTAACATTAAGAGTGAAACATGTTCACCACCCAAGACACATTCCCTTTCACTGATGGCTTCGTTACCACAGCGCTAAAGTTAACTCAAATCCAGGTTAGCCCATCATTTTCGTGGAAGTAGCTTCATGTTATCGTCGAGCAACATTAACAGCTAAGTAAGGAGCTGTGTGACATGCCATAATATTAGACGACCACGTTTACTATCTGTAGTACGTTTTTGGTGTTACTAGGCTAAAATATAACATTTAAACACAGTAGTTCTGAGGCGTGATTTGTTCGTTTCTGATGTCCATTGCAGGTGAATAGCAACAGGTGGTCAGTGCACGCGTCTTTTGGCCTGTAGGTCCGCATGTTGTGAATTTTCCAGGACACATGAATAACAGTATAATTACCAGCACTTGCTGTAAAGTATTGTTGTATTTTAAATGTTACTGTGTTTATGGTATGCTTCTTTAGGATCATACAGACAGCTGATGGTTGCTGTCTAAGCCAATGGGGCTGTTTGACAAGTTGGCAGGATGGCTGGGCTTAAAGAAAGAGGTGAACGTCCTCTGTCTCGGTCTGGACAACAGCGGAAAAACCACAGTCATCAACAAACTGAAGCCCTCGAATGTAAGTCTGTCTAATATGAGAGATGTTGCATCACTAATCTTTGTGTTTTACCACATTTGCCATATTTACTGTTTAGTAGAGTGATGATCTGTATGTTTAAATACCTGGAGTCAACTATCCAAAGCAACAGACAGTACACAAGCAAATGCAGGCAAGGTGGAGTGGGTGGAGATGAGTGTCAGGGGTGATTTGTGACAGAAGGAAAGCAGCAAGAGTGAAAGGGAAGGTTTTCAAAATTGTAGTGTGACCGGCTGTGGTGTATGGTTTAGAGATGGTGGCACTGACAAAAAGCGAGGAGGCTGAGCTGGAGAGTTGAAGATGCTAAGATTTTCATTGGGAGTGACCAGAATGGACAAGATTAGAAATGAGTACATCAGAGGGACAGCTCAGGTTGAGCTGTTGGAGAGGCAAGGCTGAGATGGTTTGGCCCCTGTGCAGAGAAGGGATAGTGAATATATTGGACAAAAAAAAAAAAGATGTTAAATATGGAGCAGGAAGAAATGAGGAAGACCACAGAGGGAGGTTCATGGAGGACATGCAGAGGATGTTGCTAGGGATAGGGAGAGATGGAGGCAGATGATCCACTGCGGTGACCCCTAAAGTAAGCAGAAGAAAGAAGACAGTGTGGTCTGAATGTTGTCATGAATGGTGTCATATATGCTGCTACACTGTGCGCTCCTACCTGAAGCAGCTGATGAGAACAGTGCATTTATTTTTCAGGCCCAGGTACAAGACATTGTCCCAACAATTGGCTTCAGCATAGAGAAGTTCAAGACATCCAGGTAGCTGCTGTGGTTTGACATTAAATTAAAACCCAATGATAATGTATTGCCATCCTTTACATTCTTGATTATGTCTTCTGCAGATGAATATATTTTGTTACTTGTCTCATACGCTGCATACAATTTACACAAGTGATTTTCTTTCCTTCTTGTAGTCTTTCTTTCACAGTGTTTGACATGTCTGGTCAAGGCAGATACAGAAACCTTTGGGAACATTACTACAAGTGAGTGTGATCCCCAAAACAACAGCCTTTGTAAGTTTTGTTGTTGATGTATGCATTAATATATCTGATGTCTTCTCAGGGAAGGCCAGGCTATCATATTTGTCATTGATAGTGCAGACAAACTGAGGATGGTTGTGGCCAAAGAAGAACTGGACACATTACTAAATCATCCTGGTAAGTTTGTGTTTCTTGAGCTTTTACTACCTTGTGTATCTCATTCTTGAGCTCTTGTAAGTCTCAACTTCACTCAACTACAGAAAGATGAGTATTTATCACTTATTCACATACAGTGCCTTGAAAAGATATTTGCCCCCTTCCTGATTTCTTAGGTTTTTGCATATTTCTCACATTTAAATATTTCATCAGACAAATTTTGATATTAGACAAAGATTACCTGATTAAATACAAAATACCGTTTTTGAATAATGATTCATGAAATAACAGTGATTAGCCACTTTTTTTGGGAAGCTGAGTTCAATTTCACCAGCCACGCCCAGGCCTAATTACTGCCAGACCTGTGAAGTGAAGTACGCTAAAAGATCTCAAAAAGCAACACATCATGCCACGATCTAAAAAAAACAGCTGAGAAACAAAGTCATTGGCGTCTGTCAGTCTGGAAAAGGTTACAAAGCCATTTCTAAGGCTTTGGGACACCAGTGAACCATGGTGATAGCCATTATCCACAGTTGGAGGTAACTTGGAACAGGAGTGGCCGGCCTACCAAAATTACTCCAAGAATGCATCAGCGACTAATCCAGGAGATTCACAAACTTGCCAAGGGTGGCACAATCAGTTATTAGGTTTAGGGGGCAATTACTTTTTCACACAGAGCAGACAGATTTGGATCATTTTTTTCACTTTTATAACTGAAATCGTGATCTAAAAACTGCATTTTGTATTGCATTATCTTTGTGTAAGATTAAAATTTATTTATGATCTGAAACATTTAAATGTGGGAAATATGCAAAAAATTAAGAAACCAAGAAATGTGCAAATACTTTTTCACAATATTGTATATATTTTTTGTAAAATTCAACAAAGTTTAAAAGTTGTTTTTTTCTTGACTTTTTAAATTTAGTTTTAAAATAGTGTTAATTTATTTGAAGTTCATAACATTTCTAATTAATGGTGTGATGTTGAAACTGGAATCTCTGTTTCCTTGCAGATATTAAACACAGGAGGATCCCCATTCTGTTCTATGCTAACAAGATGGATTTGAGGGATGCTCTGACTTCAGTCAAGGTCTCACAGCTGCTCTGTTTGGAGAACATCAAAGACAAACCCTGGCACATCTGGTATGTATCTGTACCTGTTATAGACAGAATAGCTACACTGCTGTCAAATGATGCTGTCTGGTGCAAGCATACTGGCAGAATTCGTGGTTTTCATGTTGCATCGCATAATTGGAAGTTTCATTTGGAGGGCAAAACAAGCTTTACTTCATAGCATTAAAGGGTTGTGGGTTTTGCTTTACTTTTACTTTACAATGATTTTTAACATCAGTTGCTACTCCTTCCTTGTTTATTGGCAAATTCTTCTGGAACTTTGCCCAATGAATTCTTGTACTAAGGTCTGCAGAATGTTGCAGACAGATTTTCAATGATTTTTTTTTTTGTTTTGGGGTTTTTTTTTTTTTTTACAAAATTTTTAAATTTGTAAAAAAATTAAACAGCAAGTATTAGCTCATGATGGTTGACCTACAGCCAAATTAGTTTCCGTTTCAATATATCACATAATCCAAGTAATATATTTGACACCGGAGCTCTACAGGTCAACAGGTCTCTTGTTTATCTTGCCTTCTTCCCATGCACCCAGCCATCCACATGATGTAAAAGAAAACGATCAGACCAGGCCACCTTCTTGCATTGCTCTGTGGTCCAGTTCTGATGGTCACTTGGCCATTGTTGGCACTTTCGGTGGTGGACAGGGGTCAGCATTGGCACCCTGACTGGTCTGAAGCTATGCAGTCACACACAACAAACTGCGATGCACTGTGTATTCTGACACCTTTCTATCAGAACCAGCATTAACTTTTTTTTGGCAATTTAAACTACAGTAGCTTCTCTGTTGTAGCAAAACTACACACACACAGATCTGAATATGCACACACAGATTGCAGTACATACACACGGATCTCAGTACACACACACGTATCGCCGCACAGATCGCAATACACATACATGGATTGCATTACGCACGCACAAATAGTTTTGCTACAATAATAGCCCCATTTTGGACCACTTTTGATAGATGCTGACTACTGCAGACTGGGAACACCCCACAAGAGCTGCAGTTTTGGAGATACTCTGACCCAGTTGTCTATCCATCACAATTTGGCCCTTGTCAGACTTACACAAATCCTTATGCTTGCCCATTTTTCCTGCTTCTAACACATCAACTTTGAGGACAAAATGTTCACTTGCTCTCTGATATATCCCACCCACTAACAGGTGCCATGATGATGTGCCAGTGGTCATAATGTTATGCCTGATCAGTGTAAATACTTGGGTTTTGAAACGGATGAGGAGTTTACAGACCTGTGCTGCAGTTCTGTGGCATTATCATTGTCGACTGTCGTGCTAGAACTGTGTTCTGCCCTTCAGATCTCTATGCCAGTCACATGACTGAAAAATTTGAATGCAACACGTGAAATATCCAAAATCTTTGTGTTTGTATTCTACTCCACGTCTGCTCTACTGGAGGCCCAGAACTCAATTCTCTAACACCAGAATGAGTCAGTGACTGTGTTTACATCTATATAGTAAAGTAGATGTTTTTCCATGTATTTGTAAATTTTTATATATACTGTGATGTCTAGCAACAGATGCAGTGGTCAGGGGAGTAAACTAGTCATCACCTTCTTACTTCAAACTGTGACTAATTGTTATAAGTTTTTATTACTGATCACTACCATCCATCCATACTATCTATGTTCATATCTTACTTGTGATACGCTGTCACTACACCCAAATGGTTAAATCTAAACATGGAAGAAAAAGTTTAATCAGTCTGTATTGTGTTTTCATATTTTTCAGTGCCACCAATGCTCTGACAGGAGACGGTTTACAGGAGGGAGTTGACTGGTTACAAGGTATGATGGGAATACATAGACATGAAGGGGAAAGTGGACATAAAATAGTGACCTCAGCTCAACATGTAGTTTGGTTGACGTTTTGTTCACTGTTAGCTATTAGAATACAGTACCAGTCAAAAGTCTGGACACACTTTCCCATTCATATGTATGGGAAAGTGTGTCCAAACTTTTGGAATGTGTGTCCAAACATTTGACTGGTACTGTACTTGTATATCAGATAACCTTTTACCAATGTTTCAAACAGTTAAAATAAATTTTAATTCAAGAAGTGTTGAGTTTGTGTGCATATTAGTAAATTGACAGAAAGAAAGCACCTGACTTTCTGTCAGTAAAACATCCCATAAATTAACCTTTAGATACAATAATGTCATTGTGCTCAGTGTTTTGGATTGTGTAGATTAAACATTTATAATTGGGGAAATTTAGAAAAACTTAATTACAGCCAAAAAGAATCTTTCACAGGACTGCATGACTCCTGTAAAAACTAAGTACACCCCATGATTTGGTGATTTTTAGAACCACCTTTAGCACCAGTAACTTGAAATAAAAGTGTTTTTTATGAAGTTATCAGTCTCTCCATCGTTTTGGAGGAATTTTGTCCCACTCTTTTGTACAGTGATGCTTCAGTTCATTGAGGTTTACAGGTATTTGTCTATTTACAGCTTTCTCAAGGTCCTGCCAGATTGTTTTCAGTTTTTCAGCCATTGTCAATTTGCTGCTGTGCCTGGGATCATTTTCCTGTTGCATGACCCAATTTCATCCAAGCTTTAGCTTTCAGGCTTTGACCTCACATTTGACTCTAGAATACTTTGGTATATAGATGAGTTTGTGGTGGTCTTGACTGCAAGGTGTCCAGGTCCTGTGGCTGCAAAACGAGACCAAATCATCAGGTTTTTCTCCTGCCAAACCTTCCAAACAAGCCATACTTGTTCAGTCTTTTTCTAATTGTGCTGTCATGAACATCAACATTTAACATGCTAACTGAGGCCTGTAGCATCTCAGATGTTAGCACTGACCTTGGGGTGGATTTGCTGGGACACCCACTGCTGGGAAGATTGTGGGATTGTGTCAACACACACCAAACTGCCAACACATCTGCTTTTTTAGAGGTGCTCACACCTGCTGCTAATCAGTTAATCAATGCTGATCAGCATTTGATTAGCAGCACCTGGGTGCTTCATACCCTCTTAATTCATATGTTAGCAGTAAGGGTGTACTTAGTTTTTCACAGGACTGCAAAGACCTCTGTGAAAACTTTTTTGTTCACATGGCTCGTTGATAACTTACCTTAGCTTTTGATGCCTATTTTGTAAAATTTAAAAATATCTCTTTGCTCACTGTATCAGAATGGATCGTGTGCTGGTTTTAGTGTGTATATGTGTATGTAACTTTATGTCATTTAGCAAATCACAGTCTGTTCTGCATTGTCAATATTTTTTCCTTTTATCACATTTAATGCTTTCACTTAAATCCTTGCATAGATCAAATTATGCAGTGAGTACTGAATGCTGTGTTGTCTTAATTATTGTGATGTGCTGTGTAACTATAGACGATTTTATTAAAACTTAGTTGTAACTTAACATGTTTACTGTGTCAGTGGGACTTAGGTAGTGGTCCACAGGATTATTTAGTGAACTGATAACAGTAAACTGTATCTAGAAGTGGACCTCTTCCCATATCCAAAATAATGATGTCATATTCATAAAGGAATTCTCCCGTCTGAAGTTTATCGCTTATCGTTTCAGTTTGTGAAAGACTGATAATTCAGACTTTTTAGTTTAACATGGAGTCAGAATATTCATAGAAACAATCTGTTACTGCTGTGCAGTGTACTGGTTTCCTGCTTCGTAAGAGATAGCAGTACATAAATGACATCTGTGCTGTGTATTCTTTATTAACCATATCGCTGCCCTTTTTCCCCCCAGATCAAATCAAAACAATGCGAACATGAGGGCATAAAGAGACGCCGGCCAGAGGTAGCATTTGTTGAAGTCTTTTATGGAAGAAGGGTTGACACTGTCTTCAGAGGAACCACTAAAATTAAATGTTTATAATGGGGTAATTACATTTTTAATCAATCAAAAATATCTGGTACAGTAAGGTATTTAAAGAATGTCAGTGAGAAATATCTGTATGAATTGGTGACTCAAGACATTATTTTAAGACAAGTGCTTGTGTTTCCATAAAACTTGTAATGTGAGTTTACAAAGTAATAGTAATATTTAAAACATGTATTCACTAAAGAAATCTGTTTCCAATTATGTTATCCTCTTATTGTGTCCTTTTTTCCTGCTGAGTCACAATTCATTTCCACTGCGCCATTACATCAGGGCACAAATGCTCTGCTCTGAAATTTTATGGTCATCGCTTGAGAGCGTCCATATATCAGATCTCCTTTTAAAAGAAGGAAAACTTTTGGATATAAATAAAAGAAATGGCCCTTAAGATTTTTTTTCCACCTCTGACATATGCCAAATGCTCATGTATTTTCTTTTTTCTTACGTTTCTCAGTGGATACATCATGATGTATTACTTATACATTTCTTCAGCATAGGCAAATCATCTGGTGTTTGTGTTGCTAATACCAAATATTTTCATGTATTTCAGTGCATCGCCTTTTCCAAGCTTGCATAGAGGGCCGTTTCACTGCTGTGTTAAAAGAAAGCAACAACAGCTATTATTGTTATTGCAGCTAACATGACTTGCAGCTCTGCTTGCGTTTGATTAGCGTTGTTCCAGTTGTAGTCGAACTGACAAATTTGTAAAATAAGTCCTACATAGTTGTATTAATGGCTAAAAGTGTAGGGTCTACCTGTCAGTTAACCCAGTTGTAGAGTGATTGTCACACATGATTATAATGCTAGCCTGTAAAGTTTGTTTAAAACTCAAAATGTGTCTCTGCACTATTTTTTTTTTTTTTTGCCTTATTTCATTGCTGAAAGGAAAATATATCAAGCATTGTGTTTCTTAGAATTTACCGGTGGTACATCAGTGATTCAAAGGCAGAGAGCGAAACAACGCATCTGCTCAGCTTGCACAAAGTTGAGAATGCAAGCCTTTCATCCTGTGTTTTAGCTGACTGAAAGCTTGCATTAAAATCAAGTGCAGATCTGACTGTGTGCTTACTTCTCTTTTTTTGAGTGTGTGTGCATCTCTGACAGTGTTTATAAGGCTCCCTCCCCTCAACCAAGCTTTAAAGCAAATATGATTCATTTTCAGTATTTTTGGGTGGTTTCAGGGAAAAATCTCAAACATTGTTTTGTTTACTCCACTGTGTGTTCAGCTTAATAATTTTCCATTTATAAACTCTGATTCTACAGATTACATATTGCAGAAAATATTACTTCTATCACCCGGTGAAAAGAATTGTGAGCCTGTCATGGTTGACAATATCAAACAGCAGGATGTGAATTAAATTCTGCAAGTTGTAAATAAATTCCAGGGAAAAGTTCACAGATAGATCTGATGTAGAGCAAGCAAAACAGACCTTATTTAATCACTTTAGCTTACAGACAAGAACCACAAGTTGAAATGAGCTTGTTGACATCAGGAGGTTTATAATTTATGGAAGGTGTACATGTATATCTCTGTACCGTAATGTTTTCACTGCACATAGACATTTTCAGTCAAAGCTGGTATATGTGTTGCTTTCAGCCCAGTCATAGTCTCTATGGACAGGGCCCTGTATTGATATATTGTACTGTCATGATACAAAGAAGGTCCACCACCTGTCAATTCTGAGGTTTTATGTGTCAGGACATATTAAAAATAATTGAAATAAAATTATTTAAATGCAGCTTCAGATGGCAGAAGCAGTGCATAGATAAATTCAGTGCACCGCATGATTCAATAGCTTGCAGAACCACTTTTAGCAGCAATAACTTGAAGTCATCGTTTTCTGTACGCTTTTATCATTGTGGCGGAATTTTGGCCCAGTCTTCTTTACAAAGTTGCTTCACTCCATTGAGGATTGTAAACATTCTGCTTGAGACGGAGCTCTTGGGTTTCAGTTTCTCTGAGCATTGCACGGTCTGACCTTGATGAACTGGCTGGGATCTCCACCCCTGGGAAGATTGGCAGATGTCTTGAATTTTGTCCACTTGAAAATAATCTTTCTCATTATATAATGATGGACTTCAGATTGTTTGGAAACTTCCCAGACTGATGGGCAGCAACAGTTGCTTCAATAAGATCATTGCTGATGTCTTTCCTCATTGGCGTTGTGTTAACACACCTGAATGCTCCAGACCAGCAAAATCCCCAAATGAATGCTATTATAGAGGTGCTCACACTTGCTGATTATCAATTAATCAAGTGCATTTGACTAGCAGAATCTTGCTGCTACTTAACCTCTTAAATCAAACAAGGGTGTACTTAATTTTTCCACACACTGTTTCTGAATGAATTATTCCTCTCCAGTTGTATTTACCTAATTTTAAGACCTGGCTAATGACTAGATTTTTTTTTTCTTATTTCCTGATTTGTAAAACCTTAGTACTGAAAGAGGGTGTACTTAGTTTTTACCATGACTGTTTATTTCTAAGACTTTGGCCAACCTTCAAATCCTTCAGATGCCTTCATATTTTCTGAACAAGCAGAGGGTCCCAGTGAGATCATTTTTCTTATCCACCAGACATCTGTTGAAAACCCCGACCCATGTTGAGCACAAGTTGACTGTAGCAGACTTTAGACATTTTAGATCCTCCCTACAAGCTGTATCCCTCACAGGAGCTGTGTGTATTTTGTTTATTAAATTCTGTGTACTAACTTTCAGAAAATAAATTCTGTGGATAAAAAAACAACATTGTTTCATGTTTTGGAAATTGATGGTACCCTGGATGTTTCATATGGAAAATCTTCTCCTTTTCTGTGAGTCTCTGACTTCCTTTAGCTCTTGATTTCCCTCTCAGACATCTTGGGCTCTGCCAGTAACAGCTGCTCATTAAACCGCCAGTCCTTGGGCTCTGACCAATTTATTTTCTTTAAACATAAACATTCATTGTGCAAATTATTAGGGTTGCACTTATTATGCTACATAGTGCATCAGATTTGTTTTAGGTAACTATATATTATTAAGAAATATATATAATGGGGATTTGATCATGAAACAAAATATACAGGCTTAGCTTCAGTGTTTAGCTTGAAAAAGTGTCAGGGTCATGTGCCAACCATCTGTGAAACATGTCGTTAGAAAGCTTTCCATCTGTCTACCGGATGTTTTAGGTTCTGGCATCCATATTGAGTGGAATCAAGTCAGATGACAACAAATAAGCACATTTTAAGTCAGTCCTCATACAAGTACTCAACTTTTCAGATGGTGCTGTGATTAATTCTGTCTGTATTTGTAATTTGATGTTCAGTAAATGCAGAGCTGAGTAACGTTTTTCATCAGGACGCACTCCTTCGTTACTCTTGGACTAAGTCCCAAAGGCATATATCACTAATTACTAATTGCGTTTTGTTGAGCATATGATCCAATGAATATCCAATGAAGAGTTCCAATAGAAATCATGTATCAGGCTGACATAAATATTAACAGTAAAAAAAGAGCTAGCAATTATATAGTTCATATCAATCATGCAGCCTGAGCAGTTAGAACATTTCTGTTCAAACTCAATGCAAACTTTCCACCAACTACCGCTGTCCGCTGTCCATGGTGCTAAGACGCATCTGTGGTTATACCAACAGAGGGCGCTGTACATGTATAGTGGTTAAAATTGTCGGCCTTCCTCTTGAGTAAACACCGCAGCCCTCTTTATCAGATAACGTCTCCGTTAGTTGTTCGTTTGTGTGTATCTGTATGTGTGCCAGTCGGACTGTATCATTAAATCTCTCCGCTGCTCTCCAGGATCCATCCTAATTGGATGCCTGTCAGTTTTGACAAGGGTGGTTCAGATTAAACGAGTTCGGGCAGACGAAGCCATTAAGTGGTCACAGCTCAACTATATCCTGAAGGGGAAGTGGCAGGCACACTCAAATGACTTCTAGTTGCTCAAAGGAGGGGAGGATCTTCAAGAAGGCATTAGAACTTACAAGTTTGAGTGATGCCAAATTTAAGGAGTCATTTTTACATCAAAATATTTCTCCTTTTTTCCGCCTGCAAGGACATACTGTACGGATAGGTTTTCATCGCCCTCGTCGCGCAAAAACTGCGCGGAGCAAAGCTGAAGGGATGATTGTAAGATGAAGAGATGACATTGGATAAAGGGCCGGCCAAGTGTGGGTGCACAGCCAAGCGGCTATTAATCACTTTAGTTTGGAGGAGCAGGAATCACTTGAAGCGTGAAACTCCACCACAAGCTATTGATTATTTGATGCGCAAAAAAGCTACATTGGTATTAAAATTCATATCAGGCCTTTCACTTGGTTTAAAAAGAGAAAGCTCGCCATCCATCCCCCTCATTGAGTAAAGGAATCTCTTCCACCCTCCCCCCAGTCACATCAGCCAGTAAACTCTGACGTGTTTCCATACAAGGTGTTCATTAAGGGGGACGCTTGGTTTCTCTGACGTAGGTTTCAGTCCTGTGACGGTACCTGTCCCCTTTATAAGCCTCAGTAAGTCACCCTGGAGACCCCCACCAACGGTTGAATTTGACTGTTCCTCACGCTGCGAAAAAAGGACAAGGGTCTTCATAAAACGCCTGTTATGCTCTCTGTTACCCATAAGTGCCCCAGCACATGACTCTAAAATACTTCAGGTAAGTTCTGCATGTGTTTTTGAAGTTTTCCTAAATTTTAAAGTGAATTTAGCAGATATGATTTGATAAATTTCATACAAGATGCTTTCTTTTTTGTTTAAACAAGGCCAAAATGGATAATAGTAAAAAAAGAAAGAAAGAAAAAATGCATGCGCCCTGTGCGTAATTTTAATTTTACGCACGTGAATCATTACAGGAGATAGGCAAGGGTGGAAGTCAAAGAAAAGGACAGAGCAACATGCACAACCACAAGACCGCTGACCATGTTTAGAGTTCATCCTGACCAATTTGTTTGGTTTTTTTTGTTTTTTTATTTAGAACTTTTTTCCTGACCAAGTTAGATTCAATCAATTACTGTACCACATTATCTGAATAAACAGGACCAAAACTACGATATTTATTTTCAGTACATTTGAAATGATGAGATTTTTTCACGATGAAAGTCATATTTTTATAAGGAACTATTCAGGATTAATATTTACCTCGAATTCTTTTTTAAAGGATCAAACGGCGCATCAACTCTTCTGTATCGGCAACACAAAAATGTGTACAGTTAGATCTGTAATTTACTATTTTGATAAGTTAAAATAGCTTTAGTCATTGCATCAAACCCCGCAGCAAGCAAGGAAGATTTTTCTTTTGTACATTTGTTTCAAACTCACCCAACAATTCAACATGTTGCGCCTGTCCTTTTCCTGTCCATATGTCCAAATGTGGGAAATAAATGCCAAATAATTGTATTTTTTTAACATTTGTATGACCCTTCTCCTCCGTGTCTCCACACAGGTCTTCATGCCTTCCCGTTCCTAGCGGAAGACCGCTACGACAATGGCCATCCATGTAGAAGGGCTTGTGGCTATCGCGGTCTTCTATCTGCTGATCCTGTTCGTCGGCATCTGGGCGGCATGGAAGAACAAGCACTCCGGGGAGGCGGAGGGCACCGACCGCAGCGAAACCATCATGGTCGGAGGGAGAGATATTGGATTATTTGTGGGTGGATTCACCATGACAGGTAAAGTTTGTAATTTATTACTTAGTAACATAAGGTTTTAACTTATTATAACTAAGTAGCAAAAGAGGGCCGGTGTCTTTTATTAAAACAATGGCACCTTACTACTTTTAATGAGTGAAATGAAAGTACATTTATTTATTCATGATTGTTTTAATTTGTTCTATAAACGTATTTCAGTTCAGCCAAGGTCTGTTTTTAGGTGTTTGGTAGTTATAATACATATTAAAAGCTAATCTGATTGTGTGTGTGTGTGTGTGTGTGTGTGTGTGTGTGTGTGTGTGTGTGTGTGTGTGTGTGTGTGTGTGTGTGTGTGTGTGTGTGTGTGTGGGCAAAATTTCCAGCAACCTGGGTTGGAGGAGGGTACATCAATGGCACTGCTGAGTATGTGTATCTTCCAGATTATGGCTTGGCTTGGGCTCAAGCCCCCTTTGGGTACGCACTCAGTCTTGTTCTGGGTGAGTGGTGCTATATGTTCCTTATATTTAAAACAATGCAATATGCAGATTTTATATTACTTCTGCTTCTGGGGTGTTATATTATTTGACAAAGGATTTGGGGGTAATTCAGACATAGATCAGATGTATTTCTGCCCATTTACACTGAAACAAAACCACCACATTAATGGCCTTACTGACTGTGCTCATCAGACCTTCACAAGTAGTTCCTCTGTTAATTGGTCTGAGGGGGACTCTTTAAGTAAAGGTCTAAGTTTTCTGCCAGGGGCTTTGGGTGATGTTGCCTTTTCTCACCCTGTTAATGTGTGCACCCTTTGTACCAGGTGGCCTTTTTTTTGCTAAGCCCATGCGTTCACGAGGTTACGTCACTATGTTGGACCCATTCCAGCAGCTGTACGGGAAGCGTATGGGAGGCCTTCTGTTCATACCTGCACTCATGGGTGAGATTTTCTGGTCTGCTGCCATCTTATCGGCCCTCGGTAAGTTTTACCTCTGTAATCACTACAAAATAAAAAATTGGCAAGGTCAATGAACTCAGCGACTGTGTTTGACTTCATGATGCTGCGGTGCTGTTCATCTGTTCATGATCTTAGGTGCCACTCTGAGTGTCATCGTGGACATCAACATTAAGATGTCTGTGGTCATCTCTGCGCTTATTGCAATCTTTTACACCCTGGTTGGAGGACTTTACTCCGTGGCCTACACAGATGTTGTGCAGCTGTTTTGCATCTTTGTCGGCCTGGTAGGTTCACAACGATTTGAAAATTAGATCACAGTCATTAGTGTAATTATCCCCCCACAGAAATGCAGTGGCATGTAATGAGACTTCTATATCTGTTTTGAATACTGCATCACTATATGCCACTTTGATCTAGATTTCCTAAGAATCCTTTTTTATATTTACTTTTCTGTATCCAGCGCCTCTCTTCTTGTCTTCTTGTTTTCCTGTTTTTTTTTTCTTTTTCATGTATACCTGTTTATTTTGATCTGCAGTGGATCAGTGTCCCTTTTGCTTTGATCAACCCTGCGGTGTCAGACATCACTGTTACTGCCGTGAAGCAGTTGTACCAGTCACCCTGGATAGGCAGCGTCCAGAAGAATGACACTTGGGTCTGGATCGACAACTTTTGCCTCCTGGTACTGTAACCACAAGCTGTTCAAATCACGCTTCATCTCAATGCTTTGATGCACTGGAAAAACACTGACACTCATTAGACTGATGAACTAAATGCTGTTATCATGAGACTATTTGTCAATCAGTCTTATAATTCAGAAAATGGCAATAATAAGCTGAAAACAGTGAATGTTACCAATCAGAGGCTTTCAAATCTGTGAAGTATGTTAACCACTCGTTTACATTTACATTTGTATTTGTTTTGTCTTTTTTATATTTTGGAGACAAATACTACCAGATGATTACTCTCATAAATAATCTAAAACTTTATGAGTTATGGTAATTGTTTGTTGCGTCAATAAAATGTATTCGCTTCTCAGAATGAATCATCTGCTTAGTCTGTGTAGGTTCTCAGTCATCCAGCTCATGGTAGTTTGAAGAGCTTGAAAAAATAAAAGGCGACTGGACTTCTTTAAGTTTTTGAAAATGTTTTGCCTCTCATCCAAGAGGCTTCTTCAGTTCTCAAACCAAAAGGTGGAGAGTATCAGGTATTTAAACCCTAGTGGGGGTTGTCCCCTTTGGAGGTGGTCGTTGATCCACTATTGAGCATGCGCATCATCCCATGTCTCTTCTTTTTTGTACCGTGAGTTTGGTTACTCTAAGAGGTCCAATCACTCCTCACCGCACTGCACAGCATGCACTGTTTAGTTTAGCTTATGTTTGGGAGTTTTGTCTAGATTTTGTTTCAGGGTGTTGCTGGGTTTCTAAAGCCTTTTGATTTAGAACTGAAGATGCCTCTTAGATGAGAGGTGAAATCTTTTCAAAAAGTCCAGTCACCTTTTTTTCCCAAGTTCTTGGGATAATCATCAGCTGCTGTTAAGATGGTTGTAACAGTTTGCCTGTAATCTAGATTATCTTATGGGACAGATTTTGTGCTTTCCTGAAGTTCCTTTTTTTTTTTTCCAGATAAAAATTTTGTTGATTAGAGGCTTTTGTGTGATACAGATTTGTGACTTGGAGTTATAATAATAATATTATCTTGACTGTGGAGTTTAGAATGGTATTCACTTGCATTTATCTCTGTTGTAGATGCTGGGAGGAATACCCTGGCAAGTGTATTTCCAGAGAGTCCTGTCAGCCTCTTCTGCTACGTACGCCCAGGTCCTCTCCTTCCTGGCTGCTTTTGGGTGCCTCATCATGGCTGTGCCCTCCGTTCTCATCGGGGCCATTGGGGCCTCCACAGGTTAGTGATACTAATATATTGTGTTTGTGTGTGTGTGAGGGACACCGCCTCTGTTAATGTTTTCACTTCGTGGGACTCTCATGGCAACATGGAACTGCTGTTAACTTCTCCCAGTACTTAGCCATACGTGCGAAGTACAGTACCTGGCGCTGCTGTCTTACATTCTTTTTATTATGTATTTGTAACTCCAGATATAAAGTATTTTAATCTAGTTTATAAAACTAGAAGGATGTGATCGCATCTCTGTTTGTGTATTTGTTTGGGGTTGCTCTGGATGGATCTATGTTGCCCTTAGATCTGAGAGCACCTGGTAAATAGCAGCTGGTTCGCCTCATCCATAATGAAACAGCAATCCATTTAATACCATGCTGGTTGTGTAAATATTACATTAGAGGGAGGCAAGGGACCAAATTAGTGGTTTGATCTTCAGATTTTTAGGCTTCAAATTCCTCAGTGAACAAGTGGCTACATTGCTCTATTTTGTCCTCTACTAAAATATGAGCTGTAATTCAAAAATCAGAATAACTTGAGTCATTTCTTCATAACTATGAGAACCGTTTTTTTGTTTTTTTTTAATTTGGGCTTTAAGTTCAACCTTCTTTTATCTAGAAATGTGCACGTCTAGTGGAGTTATAGCATTATTTTATTTTACACATACATTGAATGAGCTATGGCTTAAATCGTGTATATTTGATTGAATTTTATTGGTGGAGGATTGTGAATTTCTGAGTATGAATGTAGTCATGTAAATTCATAGAGGTTAGTCACAGTATTTTGGACTTCTGCTCATATTGGATGTCTTTTAAAACGTTGACTTCTCCTTTCTCAGACTGGAACCAGACATCTTACGGTTCCATTCCTCCTAAAAACAAGGATGAAGCAGACATGATTTTACCCATCGTGCTCCAACACCTTTGCCCTCCATTTGTCTCATTTTTCGGTTTGGGAGCTGTTTCTGCAGCTGTCATGTCATCTGCAGATTCCTCCATCCTTTCAGCAAGCTCCATGTTTGCAAGGAACATCTACCAGCTTGCCTTCAGACAGTCAGTAAGTGCATGTCGGTTTTTTGGGCACATGTACTTGGGCAGCAACAGTTTCCTGTTTAAGTTTACATGTAATCCCTCTTCTTCTTCTTCTTCTTCTTTTTTGTTGCTTATTTTATTGTCATGATATGTATTTTTTGCTCCTCTCTTTCTGCTTAGGCATCTGACCGTGAAATTGTGTGGGTGATGCGGATCACTATCTTTGTGTTCGGCGGTCTTGCCACCATAATGGCACTGGTAACCGGCACAGTTTACGGCCTCTGGTATCTGAGCTCCGATCTGGTTTACGTCATCATCTTCCCCCAGCTGCTCAGTGTGCTCTTTGTCAAAGGAACCAACACTTATGGCTCAGTGGCTGCGTACCTGTTCGGTATGGTGTTGCGTATAGGTGGAGGTGAACCCTACCTGCAGCTTCCTCCATTCATTTACTACCCTGGATGGACGACTGAGGAGCGGAAGCACCATATAACTGGAGAAACTGAGGAAGTTGTGGTCCAAAAGTTCCCCTTCAAGACCGTATCAATGCTGGCCTCTTTTCTGGGTAATGTTGTTTTCTCATACCTGGCAAAGTATCTGTTTGAGAGCGGCAAGATTTCACACAAATACGACTTTCTTGACGCGGTGGTGTCCAAGCACAGTGGAGAGATTATGGATAAAACTACGCTTGTGACTCGTGGCAACACCATTGGGCTGTCGGAAATGGCGCCCATGAAACCACGGCTGAGTGTGACCTTGGCGGCAGCCTTTACACGCCGTGACACATTGCCAACAGAAACAGTAGAGGAGGAGGAGGAGGAGTCAAGCCCTGACTCCTCCCACCATGAGGAGGAATGATGAAGTCAGGATGCAATTAGATAGAAAACAAACAAACAAACAAAAAAAAACTCTAAAGACTGAGCAATTGACCAAACTGGCAGAGAATTAAAAGACAGCAAAGAAACATCCTCCTATGGGACAAAATACAAGCTCCCACCCGCATGGGTGGAATACGTGCCAGGATATATAGTGTAGCAGCTTGCTGATTGTCCAGACATGAAGCGGTCTTTCTGTGAAGTAAAGCAAACATGCATACATACATACATACATACATACATACACTCGGAGTACTTATCAGTAGTTGTTTGTACTATATATATATATTCACCCTTTCTTGAACTGGTTTGGAGGACACCGTGAGTCAAGATAAAAGATGCTGCTGTTTACACAGAGCAAAAGGGGGTGAAACATTCAATCAGAAATATGACACAAAGTTCTTTCTAAAAAGTGACTGACAGCACAACCATTCACAACCATCTATGTACAAATTAGATAAAAGCAATAACATGCACACATACCTTAACCTGTACAGCAGTTATTATAAAGATCTGTCTGTGTGAGTGTAACTAAAATAGATGCCAACAAAAAAGAAATGATGAAAAACTATTTTCTGTGTTATGTGCGACAGTGGCGCTGAAACTGGGTTTTGATTTTAAATCACTTCTCACATAATTCCACAAAAAGACTTACAGACAGAACGTCACGTCTCTCATGTTCATTATTGAAGCTGTAATCATAATTACTGTGAATCAAGGAAGATAGGATTCATGTGCCATGCTGTGTAGAAAATATACAAGCAGTAGTGATGGTAGCCGACTTGAAGCATTAGCTAATATTCTCTTTAATGTCAGGTGCAGACACTGTTTTAAGCGTAAGAATCAGATCAGTGTGAACTAGTGTTTAAAATGACCTTGTAATCAACTGCCTTAATGAAGCTCAGTAAAACAGATACTTTTGTTTCCACAGCTCTGATTCTGGTCAGACTGCAGTGAACTAAGACTTGAATATGAATGTAACCTCTACAAAAAAAAAAGAAAAAGAAAAGAAATCAGACTATATCCGATAGTGTACTTCTGGTTTTTGTTTATGATTTGCAAAGTGTTGCAGAATAATGTGGAGGCAAGTTCAGACTTACAGATCTGTGATTTGTTTGTTGTCAGCAGCAGTGTACAGTTTATTTTCTCTGTGATGTGTATCTTTATGTACATATAAAGATGAAAAATAACAAATAATGCAGGTTAAAATTATTCATATATAATGGGAAGGATGTTTATTTATTTTTGATGTCATAAAAATGAAACAATAAAAAAGCAAATTATGAAAAAAAATATAAAAATTACTTTTGTAAGAAGTTAAAATTGTCATTGTCATTTCACTTCATTTCTAAGTCTTTTTAAAATAATATTTGATGCTGAAAAATGCAGTTTTTCAAATTTCCATTAAGCATGTGCATTGCTTTATTTTTTATCTGTTTTACTTGGCTATGAATGAAACACACAGAGTACTGTGAGCTTTCAGGCATGAGCGCTTGATGTGGGGGTTTTATGGTAGTGGTTTCCAACCTTAATGGCTTGTGATTGCTCTGAATCATATTGCAGGGGTTCAACCAAAGAGTTTTTTGTTTTTTTTTTAAAAAAGAAATTCATAAAAAGAAAGAACAAAGACTAGAAAAAAGACTCAGATATAAAAGATTTTGCCTATTCTATTAAATATTACAATATTAGAACTAATTCTAACTAATTTTAATAATTTATACTCAAGACCTCCGGTTGGCTGTATACTTGCATACTTCTTTCATTTAGAAGCAGGTTGAACATAAATTTGCTTGTCCAGGCTCCTTCTTCTTTGTTAGGCCCTTCAGCTAGCTGGATGGCAGACTGAGAAAAAGAAAGCATGACTGAAATTATAATCGCTTGGCTTGCAGCTTTGTTCCCCTTCTTGTCCACAGTGAAAGACAGCATCTTAAAATAGCTGTCCTCTCTGGTTATTTACATTAAGTGCCGGTCTCTCTCTCATCTGAGACTCAGGGAGGAGCCACCCGAGGCTGGGTAGACAGGTCGTGGTCAGGCAGGACAGATAGACTTGGGTGGTGTACCTTAATGGCGCCCATTGCCATAAAATTTATCAGTCCAGGAATTGCGCAGGAATGACGCGGGTGCCCCACCCATCCACTGCGCCGCCTCCCTACATCATTGGTGTCCTTTTCGACGTCCTTGAGAACGAAGACCAATCCCATAAAAAGAACAGAGGGTAGAGAAAGAGAGCGAGTCCCATCTCCATTCATAGAAAGTACCTCAGAGAGCACTCATGATAATTAACAATTATGGTAAAGAAAAAAAAAAACCTGTCACTTGTCCAAAAGTCAATCCATTTATCCAGGCCTTTACGGGAGGAGGAGATTGTTGGGGGATGGTTTTTGCTGAGTACTCTTCCAGAGAGCATTTGGACACAAACCAAAACAGATTTGTTCATTCATAACCACTAGATATATTTTGAGTGTCCTGTGATGTCTTTGCAGGTGTCATTGATAGTTTGATCTTTTTTTCACATCTTGAATTTCTGTTTTTTTTTTCTTTTTTAAGAAGCCACTCTTTTTGTCTGTTCTTCTAGGAAGGAACGAAGGAAGGAAGGAAGGTTGTTAAAGTATTTAATTAGATCTCAAAAGGAGACCAGCAGACAAATAATTTCCCTAACGTTCAGTAACATCACTTGATTATTGACTCATTATTATAATGCAGTTATCTATATTTTTAGCCAGAGGTTTTCAAATCTCACTTTAGCCTGGTGATGTGGGCGAAGAGACAAAGCCCTCCTTAACGCTGCTTATTCAGACCCCAAGGTTCTTCATGTTGCCTTTACTGACATGCAGCTTACTGGCTGAATTTCTTCTTCCTTTTCTTCTTTTTTTTCCTGGTGGAAAGTTTTTTGTTTGTTTTTTTAAACAGGATGTTCAGGATGTTCAAAAATGGGAATCTGAACCATTTTTCCTTCTCTGCACTTTATCTGTTTCAGCTGTCTTCTCTGATTTCTTTCTGAGCTTATTTTTCCCAGGCCAGCCTTAAGAGATAAGAAGGAATTCTTGGAATCAAGGTCCCACTTTCCCTGAATGTGGATACAAGGAGATGAGATTACAGACAGTGCATTCAGATAGACATCTAATGTGCTGCAGTTGGGCATACCTTTGAAGAGCAGACTCAAGGTAAGGTATCAACAAATAACACCAACAAATGCAAATCCACAGCATCACAAGGATAAAGTACAGTAGAAAATTAGACATTACTAAAATGTAAACTTAATCATTTAAGTACTGTTTGGCCGGACAAGACACATTTGTAACAGTTTCACAGTAAATAATGGAGCAGATGGAAACCAGAGCTGTGTGCTTAGTTTAAAAAGGAGCCACAGGAATTTTAGCTTGAAAGCTTTATATACAAAAAAATTGCCATGACAAACATGGATCAGTTGCATTTTAGGATACCCACGTTTAAAGGCCAGCTCAAATAAACATTTGGATCCCTCATCCTCAGGTGATTTGATGCCATTTTAAACAATTTACCCAAGTTCATAAAACTAATAAAAAAAACCAGCCCCTTCATCTGGAGCCCTGACACTGTGAAGGCAATCTCAAAAGTCCCTTGCTCATTTATTAAGAGTAATGAAGAGAGATTGTATCTTAGTAAAAATCCAAGCACCAACAAGTCAGCCATGTCTGAGTGCTGAAACGGAGACTATAAAGCTGCACTGATATTTCTTAAATACTTGATACATCTAAGAAATGTGTATTTTCTATTGTCTTTTCACAAAAAAATTGTTTTTTTTTTGTTTGTTTTTTTTCTGTGCATCATCCTGCTCAGTGAGGTTGACATGTACAAGTGAAGTAATAATATAGAAAACACATTTTGGAGTAGACCAAACCTTTAATAATAATTTGTGTGCATTAGGATTTTTTGTGAGTTAAACATAACAGAAATCTGGACATGCATTCTGGATCTCCTCTGCACGTAAGGTGACACAAGAATGCTCATATCTCATCTAAGGCTCATGCACCATCATGTTGGCAGCCTGCTATTTATGTCCTTCTTAAGTAACGTCCCCTAATTTAATTATAAAGGAGCTAACTGAAACATGGGAAGAGGGCAGGAGACAAACAAGCCATCTCGATATGAGGAAAAATGTGATTTTGTGTGTGTGATATAGTAAAGTAAATGGCAAGAAAGAAAGAAAAATAATGGGTCTACTTGTAGACACAAACATGCAGCTTTTTTAATGCATGAATAGATATCTGTGCACAATCTCCCTCTGTCTCTCTCTCGCACACATACACACACACACACACACACACACACACACACACACACACACACACACACACACACACACACACACACACACACACACACACCAGACAATAATGCCATGTCTAATTGTTTCCCATATATCTCTCCATCTCCTCCATTAGTCTCTCCAAGCAGCTGAGGAACATCTGCAGCAAAATGAATGCAATGGCTGCTCTAATCAAATCAGCTGGGAGAACTTAATTATACAACCCAAATGTCCATTGGGGTCGGCTGCAGGTAGACTGTCTGGAGCTCACCGCAGGAATGAGACAACTGCTGTGCAATCAGCAAACCTACTAATTCTTAATAAGTCAGAGCCTTGAATCAGCTTCAGCAGTGTGGAATTAAAGCTGTGGCTCAAAATTTTGCTCAGATCATGGAAGACCAGATTTTACAAATGGGGGAGATCCATCACCCCCATCCTGGATCAATGAAAATCAAATTGTTCCAATGCACGATGGTCAGACTGTAGAGACAAAAACATGCACTTGCATGTGAAATTCAAGTGCAACGCAATGATTATTTTGTGTTTTGGTTAAATATACTGATTAATTTTACACATAGTTTTATATTTGATTTAGCTTTGGTTGGTACTTACCTACAGTGTTCCCTCCAGATCACAGAATGAAAGCAATATTAACAAAGTGAACATTTGTGTGTGAATACAGTAGTTTAAAATTAAATTCTGGACAGTACTCTTAAATTTACAGTCATATTTTAATGGTTAAAATTCAGTGATGATCCTTATAGTACATTTTATTACAAGCTTCAGTCATGCAATCACACACACATACCTAATCACCATACAGAGCATTAGTGCACACACTTACACTCTGATGCGTCAGAGGCAAATTGGAGTTCAGTATCTTGCCCAATGATACATTGATATGTAGACTGGATTGAACCACTGATGTTCCAGTTGGTAGACCCGCTCTACCTGCTGAGCCACAGCCTGTGCCTGTGCATATTTTCATAGTGTCCAAAAAAATGTGAGTATGACCTTTAGTTTTGAGGAAGTCTGAGGAAAATTGAGCAAAAAATGTGTAAAATACTAATGCATCTGTAGAATCTTTATTTCTCTATGTGTCTTTTTGTTCGTGTGAGGGCTGCTCTGCTTTACAGCATGCGCGCCTTCAGCCCATCTCTTTTTCTAAAGACAGGAAGGAAGGGGCACGCTGGACGGGCCGTCATTTTTTTCATCCCATAGAAAGTCAGTGGTGAGAATAATGTAGTGGCAATATTACACACACACACACACACACACAAAGCACACATTAGCCCCAGGGGCTGCATTCACTCTTTGAAAGAAGAAAAGAGAGGATGAGTTGATAGGACTCGTGGACCTTTCAAATACAAACATGTACACACAGGGGCCTGAGTGAGGATGGGGGTGGGTAACACAGGAGGAAAGATGTCACATTTGAGATGAAAAATTCAATTTGACTGTTGTGTAATTTTAAACTACAGCTATGACTTAGTTGCATTTTAAATAGTTGATAAATGATAATTATTGTTATTATTATTGTTACTGTACTGGATTGAATGGGGGCAGAAGAGGAGTATTGTGTACCAGAAATGGCGCAGTATAGGACACAAAACAAAGGACAAAGACAGGAGGAAAATGTTTGAAGGGTCGTCCTACCTCTGAGCTCATCGTGACGTATGTCTGCCGACAGCCCCGCCCTGGCTTATGTGTGCTTTACGTGTGTGTATTTGAGTGTCTTTAGTATCACGACCAGAGCCAGGGCTGAGCCTGAGCCAGAAGATCCATTAGAGCTGATTGAGGAGCATGAGGGCGCAGAAGTAACCCTGAGAGAAAGTGATGAGAACACACACACACACACACACACACACACACACACACACACACACACACACACACACACACACACACACACACACACACACATGTTGTATACATGCGGAGCATGTATACAACTGGAACTCCAGGCAACTATATCACAAGGATGTAAAGACACATGAGCACGGAGGTGTACACTGTATCAACCAAGTAAAGACACACGCATACACCGACCAAGGATAACATTATGACCTGCCTAATATTGTATTCCTCAAACATTCTTGAAACATTTATGCTTTTTTGCAGGACGCATTATCCTGCTGAAAGAGGCCACAGTCATCAGGGAATACCATTTCCTTGAAACAGTTTACATGGTCTGCAACAATGCTTAGGTAGGTGGTACTGTACGTGTCACCCGTGTCATCAAATAACATCCACATGGATGGCGGGACCCAAAGTTTTCCAGTAGAACATTGCCCAAAGCATTGCACAGCCTGTTCCCACAGTTTGGGGATGGCCCCTTCCTGTTCCAACATGACTGTGCACCAGTGCAAAGATATGAATGAGTGAGTTTGGTGGGGAAGAACTTGACTAGCCTGCACAGAGTCCTGACCTCTAACCCTATATACTGCAAGCCTGGCCTTCTTCAACATCAGTGTCTGACCTCAGAAATTCACTTTCAGCCAACATCATATTAAACCCTATGGATTAAGAACGGGATGTCACTGAAGTTCATATGCATGTCAAGGCAGATGAGTGAATTTGGAAATATAGTTTATTTTAAAAATAAAAGAACTGAAATTGAAGATGTCATTGAAAAACAACGCATCCTGTAAAGTCAGCTGAATTTAAAACAAATACTGTATACAATCAGAAGTTATGTTAGTGCAACAATGAATGTAATGAATTTAATAGGCCTCGAGTTCTAGATCAAAAATGATAGCACAGACAGATGTTTGGCATCAAAGGGAAGCACTGAAATTAGTTCATTTTTATACTCTGATCTAGCAAATACCTGGATGGCTGGATGTAATCACTAATCTTACCACACATTTACACTTGATTAAATACAAGACTTTCTAACAGCAGAAATCTGCTGTCTGTTTGAGGTGGCATATGAGACAGTGGCCACATTGTTTCCTGCTTAGTGTTTGTGTTAAAGTGGAGGAGGGACAGGGATGTGATGCCTCATTCTTAAAATGGAATAGATACAGTAAAGACACCTTACATTAGACTCATTGTTTCTTACACAAAGTATTTATTATTGTTAATTATATTATTAATGAACTGAAAAGCAGTGTCATGGCCGGGTGATGTCTGTTCCCTCAGTATTTCATAGCAAATGAAGCAGACATATCTGAAGCTGACACAAAATTTTGGCATCCACTGCACCACAGGATACCAGAATAGACCACCAGTAAAGACACGGGCAGCTCAGCCCTGAACAATGTTGAGTGTGACTGAAATCAAATTATATTTTTCTGTAACGCAGTAATGTAACATTACTGTTTTAAATTCAGTAATTGCATTACAGATGGTAATAAAAACATGATATTTCACATTTCACTTATGTGCATATAAATAGTTTTGAATATTGATTAATATTGATTAATTGATTAAACTGTAAATTGCTGACATGTTCTTTTTCATTATTTCTTTTAAAAGGTAAATTTCAACCTGAAATATCAGCAGTACTGAAATGCCAAAAATGTCTCCTACACAGCAGTAATATTGACCCCAAAACACAATGTATTTATACACTAACAGGGTCTGAAAGGATATCATGAAGAAGATTTTAGACCTTCACAAGCCTGGAATTGGCTACAAGACCACCAGCAAGAAGCTTGCTGAGAAGATGACAACTGTTGGTGAGATTATTTGGAAATGGAAGAAATATAAAATTACCATAAGTCACCCTTGGTCTGGAGCTCCATGCAAGAACTTGCTTCATGGGGTGAGGATGGTGGATCAGCCCAAAACTACACGGGAGGAACTTGTTAATGATCTGAAGGTAGCTGGGCCCACAATCACCAAGAACCCATTGGTAACACACTACGCCATAATGGATTAAAAGCTTGCAGTGCCCATGAGATCTCCCTGCTCAAGAAGGCAGATGTGCAGGCCTGTCTGAATATCTAAATGATTCAGAGAAAGCTTGTTAGAAAGTGCTCTGGTCAGATGAAACCTAAATTGTGCCCTTTGGCATCAAATTCAACAGTCCATGTTTGGAGGAAGAGAAATGCTGAGTATGACCCAAAGAACACCATTCCCGTGGTCAAGCACAGGGGTGGAAACATTATGCTTTGGGGCTGTTTTTTGCTAAGGATACAGTACAACTTCACTGCACTGAGGGGGCACTGGACAGGGCCATGTACTGTAAAATCTTGGATGAGAACCTGTCATGAACACGGTGTGGCAGGCAATATAGGACCCGACACAGGACTCAGGAGACTGGACGTTGAACTTAGAACAAACAGCTTCATTATCTGAATCTCACATACAAAACAAACTGGCTGGCAGCAAGCCAGACCTACATAACAAAGGTTTGGAAAGGAACTTAGACTTGGAACTTTAACCTTAAACACACAGCACACAGAGGAATCTGATGACAAGGACGTGACAATGAACAGAGGAAAACTCAGAGCTTAAATACAATACGGGATACTGACAGGGTTGGGAACAGGCTGGAACACAACTGGAAATAATTAACCAAAACAAGACAAGAGGAAGCAAAACTGGACAAGAAGAACACAGGATGAGGATTAGCAAAGTAAAACAGGAAACAGGTAGGCATGGAGACAAGAATGCAGACTTGACACAGAAGGCAGGTACACTGAGGGAAACAAAGCATAACTAACCAGGAACAAACCTCAGATAGCTACACTAAAGAGTCCTGAGGATACAAACATATTAAAACTAGGAACATAACCCATAACACAGCAAACCGCCAAAAAATATGACAATAAAAGACTCTCTAAAAGGAAAACTAAATCTAAATTTGCAAAACTACAACAAACAACAATTTAATGGACATTGGGGATTCATATAAGTACCTGGTGTTCACCTGACCAATAAACTGGACTGGACCAACAACACAAATACCATCTACAGGAAAGGACAGAGCAGACTGTATCTGATATGGAGACTTGGGTATTTTGGAGTGCAAGGGAAGCTCCTGAAGACCTATGACTCTGCAGTGGCACTGGCCATCTCTCATGGTGTGGTCTGCTGGGGCAGCAGTACCGCCACTGGGGACAGAAAGAAAGTGAACAGCCATCTCTGTTCCAGGACAGATAGTGAAGATAGTGAACGACAGGAGAACGGTGGCTAAGCTGTCGTCCCTGTTAAGGAACACCTCCCACCCCATGCAGATCACTCTGACAGCACTGAGCAGCTCCTTCAGTCACAGGCGGCTGCATCCATGGTATGTGAAGGAGAGATTTAGGAGGTCTTTCCTTCCAGCAGCTGTCAGACTATGCAATTTACAACAGCGGTGAATGTACACATGTGAATACAAAGATGCACACACTGTGTGCAATACTCAATACCTGCTACTATTAACACCCAACCACTGCATTATGAAACATTCAGTTTTGTTGCTACCAGGGTCTAAAAAGTCAGCTGTATTACTGTATATAAAAATTATTTTTCTTCTACCTAGAATAGTGTAAAATTTTCTTCAATTGTGTCATGCCCTGTGAGGGCGGTCCCTCCATGGAGCTGCTCCACACCTGTTCTCCATTGAGGCAATCAGCACCGCCTTCTTAAGATGACAGCAGACCTCGACTCATTGCTGGATCATTGACAGAGTTACAGTCAGTGTCGGCTCAGTATCAGGCTTATGACTTACCTGTTCCAATTGTCTTCTCTAACTCCTCGTCTCTCACCTCAGGTCAGCTGTGGATTCCTGCCCGCGCTCCATCGCCGCCACCGTCTTGCCCCCCCGCTCCTGCGGACCCTTGGGACCACCGTCACTCGTATTCCTCGTCGGAGGCAGCCTCTCCTCTCCCTCAACAACTCTCGCCCCCTGCTCACTTCCCTTCGCACATTCTATTGTAATAAACCTGTTAACGCTCACCCTCCTTGTGTCTTTTCGTTCTGTGGACGTGACAGAATGATCCAGCCACAAACTGACGCGTCGACCGCCAGCCCCCTGGATCGGGCCATGGCTCTACAGGAGGAGACTCTCCAGCGGCATGAGCACATGCTGCGGCTGGTTTCCAGCCAGCTGGGCGCCACCACGCAGCAGCTCGCGGAGCTGAAAGGTATGCTGGAGGCCACCGCATCACGAACGCCCTCCGCTCCCCTCTTTTCGGCTCCACCACAGCCCCAGCTGCCGCCGGGAGATCTCCCGGGACCAGCCGGACCGATCGAAAGAGCCCTTCCGACTCCGGAGCCTTTCCATGGGGACCTGGGAAAATGTGGGGGTTTTCTCACCCAATGCCTGTTTATTTTCCAACAGCAGCGGACCGCATTTGCCTCAGACGGCACCAAGATCGGCTTCATTCTCGGATTACTACGGGGACGGGCGCTGGACTGGGGACACGCGGTGCTGCAGAGGGACCCTGGAATTACTTACCGTGAGTTCCTATCTCAGTTCAAAGAGGTGTTTGATAAGGGCTCCTGCCCGGAGGCGGCCGCGCAAAAACTCATAAATGCACGCCAAGGAAAAAGAAGCGTTGCAGACTTTTCAGTGGACTTCCGGATCCTCGCGGCGGAGGCGGGCTGGGAAGAAAAATCGCTCAGAGGTATATTTCTTAACAGCCTAAATGAGGAAATCAAATATGAACTCGCCACCCGAGACCTGCCGCCATCCCTGGGGGCTGTGATCTCCCTTTGTATTCGCCTGGATGATCGCCTGAGCACCCGGCGCGGGCTGCGAAACTACAATTCCCATCAGGCCTCTCGTCGCACGGCCCCGGCTGATCGGGATGACACCCCGGAAGAGGGACCAGAGGTTGCGGGGACACCTGTTGGCCTGGTGGAGCAGCCCATGCAGCTCGGTCACTCTCGGCTGTCAGCAGCGGAGCGCCGCCGGAGGATGGCGAGCGGTGAGTGTCTTTATTGTGGACTAAAAGGACATTTCGTTAATTCCTGCCCGACTCGGCCAAAAGGGGCCGCCCGTCGGTAATGGTGGGGATACTGACGGGCGCGGTCAATGCTAGTCCCTCCCAACCCAGGTTAACCATCCAGGCAAAAATTAACCTTCCTCCCGAGAGTCATCCGGCGCTCGCCTTAGTGGACTCAGGGGCTGAGCAAAATCTTTTGGACCGTGCTCTCGCTCACCAGTATGGTATTCCCTTCGTCCCGCTTCCTCAGCCGCTTCAGGTGGTTGGCCTAGATGGCGCCAAACTTTCCACAATTACCCACCGGACTGACCCCATCTCGCTCACTCTCTCAGGTAACCACTCTGAACTAATCTCATTTTACCTTTTCGAGTCTCCCCAGACACCCATCGTTCTCGGCTTTCCTTGGCTTCAACGACACAATCCACACATAAATTGGACCACTCGGAGCATCTCTGGATGGAGCGAGCAGTGTCACCTGCGATGCCTTAAGGCCGCTACTCCCTCCGTCCCGCCCGCAGCATCTCCCAAGGACAACACGCCACCCGACCTCTCCGGAGTGCCCGAGATATACCACGACCTCGCTGAAGTGTTCAGCAGAGATCACGCTGTCTCCTTGCCGCCTCATCGCCCCTACGACTGCGCCATTGACATCCGCCCGGGAGCTCCCTATCCCTCCAGCCGCCTGTACAGCCTTTCCAAACCGGAACGAGACGCTATGGAAAAGTACGTCACTGAGGCCAGGGCAGCTGGTCTCATCCGGCCCTCCACGTCTCCCTTGGGGGCCGGATTCTTTTTCGTTGCCAAGAGGGATAAGTCTCTCCGCCCATGCATCGACTACCGGGGCCTCAACGCCATCACCATCCGGAACAAGTACCCACTTCCTTTACTCACCTCCGCGTTCGAGCTACTACAAGGAGCCACCATCTTTTCGAAACTGGACCTCCGCAACGCTTACCACCTCGTTAGAATCCGCAAGGGAGACGAATGGAAAACAGCGTTTAATACACACCTCGGTCATTTTGAGTATCTGGTCATGCCATTCGGACTGACCAACGCCCCCGCAGTGTTCCAGGCCCTCATTAATGACGTACTCAGGGATTTCATTAATCATTTTGTCTTTGTGTACCTCGATGACATCCTCATATTCTCCTCCTCGTTACAGGAACATCAGACACATGTGCGGCAGGTGCTGCAGCGGTTGTTGGAGAACCGCCTGTTCGTGAAGGGGGAGAAGTGTGAGTTCCATGTTGACACCACCTCTTTCCTGGGCTATGTCATTGAGAAGGGGCGGGTGAGGGCGGATCCTGTCAAAATCAAGGCCGTGTTGGAATGGCCAACACCCGCTGATCGCAAACAGCTGCAACGTTTCCTGGGTTTTGCCAACTTTTACAGACGCTTCATCAGGGATTACAGTCGGATCACCCTGCCATTAACCTCTCTTACCTCTCCGAAAACCCCTTTCAGGTGGACGTCTGCCGCGGCTGAGGCCTTCCAGCTCCTGAAGGACCGTTTTACCACCGCCCCAGTCTTGCTCCAACCCGACCTGTCACAACCCTTCATCGTGGAGGTGGACGCCTCCGATGTGGGAGTAGGGGCCGTCCTCTCTCAACAGGCAGCAGGTAACCTTCAGCCGTGCGCCTTTTTCCCTCGCCGACTCTCCCCCGCCGAGAGCAACTATGACGTCGGGGACCGCGAGCTGTTGGCCATCAAGCTGGCACTCGAGGAGTGGAGACACTGGTTGGAGGGCGCTACACATCCATTTCTGGTGTGGACGGACCACAAAAATCTGGTTTATCTCCGATCGGCCAAGCGACTCAACCCCCGGCAAGCCAGGTGGGCCCTGTTCTTTACCCGATTCAATTTCACCATCTCTTACAGACCCGGGTCCCGGAACGTGAAACCAGACGCCCTCTCTCGTCAGTATGCCTCCCCGGACCACTTCTCCCAGACGGAGTACATACTCCCACCTTCCTGTGTCATAGGCTCTATCACCTGGGAGATCGAGTCGGCAATCCAGACGGCCCTCCGGACGGAACCGGACCCCGGTACCGGCCCTCCTAACCGCCTCTACGTGCCCTCCCAGGTTCGGGCCCAGGTTCTACAGTGGGGCCACACCGCTAGGTTTACCTGTCACCCAGGGGCTCACCGAACCGTCACCTTCCTCCAACGGTATTTCTGGTGGCCCTCGCTGATTAAGGATGTCCGGGAGTATGTGGCTGCTTGCAGTACCTGCGCTCAAAATAAGCCATCGACCTCCTCACCCGCTGGTCTCCTCCGGCCCCTGCCGACCCCCAAGCGGCCCTGGTCACATATTGCTCTGGACTTCATCACCGGCCTTCCTCCCTCTGAGGGTAAGACTGTCATCCTTACCATTGTGGACCGTTTTTCTAAAGCTGCTCATTTCATTGCACTCTCCAAGCTCCCCTCAGCCCTGGAAACATCCCAACTGCTTACTGATCATGTCTTCCGCCTGCACGGCATTCCTGAAGACATCGTATCCGATCGAGGGCCCCAATTCACGTCTCGAGTATGGAGGGAGTTTTGCAAGTCGCTCGGAGCCCAGGTGAGCCTGTCATCAGGTTATCATCCTCAGACTAATGGTCAGACAGAGCGTACCAACCAAGAACTCGAGGCAGCGCTACGCTGTGTGGCCTCCACCAACCAGGCCACCTGGAGCTCCCATTTGGCGTGGATCGAATACGCCCACAACTCCCTCTCGTCCAGCGCCACCGGCATGTCACCTTTCGAGGCCTCCTTGGGTTTCCAACCTCCCCTCTTGCCCACCATCGAAAGGGATCTCCAGGTTCCTTCCGTCCGACACCACCTCCGCCGCTGTCGCCGTGTGTGGCGGGCGGCCCGGTTGGCCTTACAGCGCACCAAGGACCAAAACAAGCGAGTGGCAGACCGACATCGGACCCCGGCGCCAGCCTATCAACCTGGCCAGAAGGTATGGCTCTCAACCAGACACGTGCCTATTCGGGCTGAATCTAAGAAACTCGCCCCTACATTCATTGGTCCATTTGAAATACACTCCCTTGTCAATCCTGTCTCGGTCCGGCTTAACCTCCCTCGCAACATGCGTATTCATAACGTCTTTCATGTGTCCCAAGTGAAACCTGTCTCTACCAGCCCTCTGTGCCCGCCGGCAGCCTCTCCTCCTCCGGTGCGCATCATCGACGGCCATCCGGCCTACACCATCAACCGCATCCTGGATGCGCGCCGCCGCGGCCGTGGTTATCAGTATTTGGTGGACTGGGAGGGCTATGGGCCGGAGGAGCGCTCCTGGGTGTCCCAAACGAACATGCTGGACAAACGCCTAGTGCAGGAGTACCGCCGGCGGCATCCAGACAAGTTCAGGTCGCCAGGAGGCTCCCGTTGAGGAGGGGGTACTGTCATGCCCTGTGAGGGCGGTCCCTCCATGGAGCTGCTCCACACCTGTTCTCCATTGAGGCAATCAGCACCGCCTTCTTAAGATGACAGCAGACCTCGACTCATTGCTGGATCATTGACAGAGTTACAGTCAGTGTCGGCTCAGTATCAGGCTTATGACTTACCTGTTCCAATTGTCTTCTCTAACTCCTCGTCTCTCACCTCAGGTCAGCTGTGGATTCCTGCCCGCGCTCCATCGCCGCCACCGTCTTGCCCCCCCGCTCCTGCGGACCCTTGGGACCACCGTCACTCGTATTCCTCGTCGGAGGCAGCCTCTCCTCTCCCTCAACAACTCTCGCCCCCTGCTCACTTCCCTTCGCACATTCTATTGTAATAAACCTGTTAACGCTCACCCTCCTTGTGTCTTTTCGTTCTGTGGACGTGACAAATTGTTTTTGTATAGTATTATTGTTGTTAGGCTATGCTGCTACTATTTATTCCTGCTCTTTCCCCTCTGCTGCTGTGAATTTCCTATCTTATCTTATCTTATCTTATCTTATCTTATTTTTTCATAAGCAGGCTTGTTCTGTGCGCCCACTTTGAGTTATTTCTATGTTGACTTCATGACAGTTTAAACATCTTCTCTTTTATATCTTCTCCTTTTTGCTCTTAATTTACCTGTTTTTAATTTTTAATTTTCTTTATTCCTTGCTTTGGTCTGCCCGTGCTGCCAGTATTTCTTTACCTTAAATTGTTTTACCTTTATCACGTCTTAAATATTTCATTTGCCTTTTGTTTCCAATCTTGTCCTGTAAAGCACTTTGTAACTTTGTGTTGTAAGGTGCTATATAAATAAAGTTATCATTGTTATTTATTTTATTGTAAATTAACGTTTAGTAAGTATACTTTGTGATTTACAATATTTGCAGACCTTTGAGCAAGTGGGCCCTCTAGTGGACACTTTGGCTGAATCTGTGCTGCTGCTACAGGAGTACACCCAGTATATGTAATGCATAGAAGCCAGAACAAATACTATTACTGAAGGTAAACCTGTGATCTGAAGATGTGCTGGTGAACAATGTCCTGCTGATAGGTAGATCAATCAAAGCATAACTGAAAATACTCAACACAAGTCAGGCATTAAAAACTTCTGTGATGCATGAATTATCTGCAAAATTTAAATCTGCAAAAGTAGGAGTATTAATTGTGCGGTAAAGTGGTCCCTGTTAGTGTTCAAACTTATTGTGTTTAATGAACCAATTATTAACACAAGCAGAATGTCACAAACAATTCATATGCACACTTCACAGTGCTTCACAAATTTATTAGATCACCACCTAATATAAGGTTTATGCTACAGCTGCCCAAAATGAACAGTACTGGTAATTTACAAAATAATTTTTTTTATGTTACTGTAATGGTTAATCCAGTAGTATGCACAAGCTCTTTAGTCAAAATGATGATTTTAATGCTAAAATATAATTGTTGTTATCTATTACTTTTCAAATTAAAAAAAAATAGTAAAGCACTTTTTTAAAATTTAGATGTCAAATTACAGTCATTTACTTGCAACACATACAGAAAAATAGTTTTAGTACTTGAATGCTATGCTTGATTAATTTCTGACTGCTTTGAGAAAGTGTGAATTCAGTTTAGTGAATTTTGTGTTTTGTGTTTTAGTGTTAAACAAGTTTTCTGACAGATTTCTCAAATATTTGTGTTTTCTTGTTTTTATGGCAGTGTAATAAATTTGTTAAGCACTGTAAAAGTCCACAGATGATGTGACTGAAGACTTAAACTGGTGTCTCTGTCATTACCAATACATTTATATTTACTCCCTTTGAATCAAAGTGTGAGAGACTCTGGTGACTAGGAAATTCTCATGATCACCAGGGAGTGGACCACAGTGCAAGATCAACATCCATTTCCCATATCTTTTCTTTATCTAGCTTTACTTGGATTTGGATTCAGGTTAAGTGGCCACATGAACCTGGTGATCAGTTCTCTAAAGTTAACTTGGGGTCTTCCAATCAAACTGTAAAACTTCACATGAAAGCGGTGCTGTTGGCAGCATCTGATCAATAAGAAACATGGCCATGAACAAGTCTACTGGCAGCATATTCCACAATTGAATAGCAAAGTATAATATTAGAAAAATATCATTTTAAACCCACAGTTTAGGCTATAGAGTAACACAGCAGCTGTAGCCAAAGCAGTGGTCATTGTGTGTTTGTGTGTTATGAAACTTGGGCCTAGTCTGCACCTGTGCAAAGCCCTCTTTTGCCAGTAAAAAGAATATCATGAATCATAGAAACATGACTTGCTAAGGTTTCTGTCTGATTGGACTCATTTTAAAATCAGATGCTTCACATTAGATAAAAAAAAAATTTTCACAGAGAGAAACAATGCTTACATTTTAAGTGTCTTATGAAACGCATTTATTATGAATATGAGAAATTATTTTCTGTGACTTTATTCGATTTCTGATTTGGGCATCAGGCAGTTCTAGAGTTCTACTTTAAAGCTCCAAAACAATTCATTTGTGGAAAAGAGACGATCACATTCTCAGTATTTTGGCATCTATCTGTGAGTTGACAAACTTTTCAGAGTGAATTTGGCTGTTTTTTTCCGCCTGTTGCGATACACAACAGTGGCATTTCGATGGAAAGAAGTAGAGGAATCTACAAACCCATCAGGGTATGAGAGTTTTTCTTTGTACTGCATTTAAACCAATTTAAGGGGTTGATGGATTTTTTAAAAGCTAAGAAACTGAGAATCAAATTAATTAATGATGAGCAACTTGTTATTTCTATGGCAGGTGTTGTTTGGCACACCCATCTATGAAACAGCTGTGGACACCTGTTGGCATCTTCAGGGCTACAAGACTCAGGTGAGATCCACTATCCATCCAAGCCCAAACTGAGATCAAATATGTTGAAGTCTGTGTGGTCTTGATTAAATTTATTTTTAGATTGCACTATGTTCACAAAACCTCAAAACAAAAGTGCACTCTATATGTTTTTGTTCCAGGTGTGGGCAGTAAATGTCATCAATAAAATGAGGGATGTTGAGTTTCAAGCCCACCTGCTCCTGAAATTTCCGAAGGCCACACCTCCTACATTTCAGTGAGTCCCATTTGACAAACAATCATTAACATTTCAACTACCGTGTTTCACTATTTCTGGGTTTAAAACAACACATATAACCTTAATCTACAGAAATCCTAAACTCCTCAGCATGGCCAAAAAATACACTGAGATGCTCAAAGAGAAGCAGCAGGAAACCCAGACCTCCAGACTGCTTACCGCAGAGGAAGTGGTGATAGAGGTAGTTCCACGAGTCCTGCAGGGCTTCCGGCAGCTACCTCCCAAACCCCTCTTGAACATGGCATCCAAGAGTCTGAGTATACTCTGCGCCAGTTTGACAAAGGCGACTTTGGATAAGGTCTCCAAGACTGTCACAGCAATGGAAAGCCATGCCATCTTCTCCAGCTCCATCAGAGATGACGTGGTCCAGACCATCTTGACAGAAATTAGAGAGCAAATCCCACTCGACATTCTGCTCAACAGCATTTCAAACTTTGCGCCAAAGCTGCTCAGTACGATTGCTGTTGTTGCAAAGAAGTACATTTGTAAGCTCTTTGAGGAAACCCCTATTCAAAGTCTGCCGATGTCTGAGAGTCATCCCAGTGAGGAACCCCCTGCTGAACCTCCTTCCCTGTCTGAGGGTCATTCTAGTGAGGAACCCCCTGCTGAACCTCCTTCCCTGTCTGAGGGTCATTCTAGTGAGGAACCCCCTGCTGAACCCCCATCCTTGTCTCAAGCAATTGTGCCTGTTTTCATTGTCAAAGAAAACTCCGAAGAACTTCAACCTAAGAAGAAAAAGAAGAAAAAAATTGGATTTTTCAGTAAATTCCTCAGAACTCTGTGCTGTTGTGTCAGTCCCACAGCAACTGACTGATTATAATTGGATTGAATTAAATTGAGTTGTATTGAACTGAATTGTATTGAATTGAATAAATGTTAATATCGCCCCACATCTGCCACACTGGAAATTGTTTGCTTAGTTAGTGTCCAGAATTAAAACCTGTTCATAGCAGGACATCAGTATATTCATCAGGAACATGAGTAAAAGCAGCATTTACACTCTGCAAAGCTCATAAAAACCATCAACATCTTCCAGCATTTCCAGATGTGTGTTTTACAGTGGTTTATTTAGGAACAGAGCTGTATCAGTATAACATAAAACTATCAGCATGAAGGGATGCATGGATTAATTATTACTTATAGTACAAAAACCTACAAAAATTAAAACTTGAGGCATGAGAAGCAGAATACTCATGACTACAGAATGAATGTGGACCACACATAAGATAACTACAAATCTGTTGAAGAAAAACTGTGTCGAAATTTCACAGTTAAGATGTTTTATTTGATTATTAGCGTATACACGACACGGAGACACTATTTGATCCTGTGTGATATTCTGTTCTGACTTTGAATCTTGCTTGTCTCAAAAAGCAAAACTCTGTTTCCACCAAACTGAGATGTTTTGTCACACTCAGGGAAACAGCTCTGCTACTAAATAGAAACTAGTATTAAACATTTAATTTACAAATCTGCTTCAAAACTGACAGACTGCTACAATTCACTACAATACATGGGTACATACGCAGACACAGCTGACCATGAAAAGCCAAGAAATTCTGTTTTTTGACTTCAGCATGAAGAATATAGATGTATGAGCTTTCATGTGGGTTGTATAGCTAGGAAATTAATCATGATTTTTTTTTTTTAACCCAATCAGTGAGACCTATGGTTTTAACAGAAAAATAGATACAATACACTGAAGTGGCATATAAAAATCCTGTGGCACACTCAGCTAAAAAATAAAAAACAGAGATTCTGGGTTAACTGGTCATATACAGGAACTGCAGCTTTATTCACACAAAGCACAGGTGTGCCCTCAACCAGATACGGTGGTCCGTGGCCATTAGCTGCTACAGCCATCTCAGTCACGGTGTCCCATTACTAGCCACCCTCTATACCAGACAATGTGAAAATGTGGAGCAAAAATTTCTCAATCAAGATGTTTTAGTTGATTATTAGCGTATACACGACACTGAGACATTATTTCACCCTATGTGATATTCTGTTCTGACTTTGACTCAAATTAGTAGTTAAATAGAAACTAGTATTACACATTTAATTTCAAAATCTGCTTTAAAAAAAACAACAAACTCATCCATTTCACTACAAAACATGGGCATACATGCACGCACTGATGAAAATATTACTTTTTGACTTCAGCAAGAAGAATTGTTGTTGTAGGATCATTGATGAGGATTCCATACTGTAATTATGCTTCTTCAGTCTAGTCAGTAAGACCTGTAGCTTAAACAGAAAAGCAGATCATGCAACCCACTTCAGTGCTATCATAAAATCTTGTGACTGATAGCAGTAGATGCAGGGAACAGAGAGATTTGAAATCCTCACCACTGCTGGCCAAGGACAGAAGCTGTAGTTTTAATCACATGAACCAAACCCGTGTGACGACACCTGTTACTTTATGGTTATGAAAGAATTGCTCGGTAATATCTAATGTGTAACTACAATAAGCATTCAATTTTTTTAAATAACTGGTTAAAATTGTCCATTTGAACACATTGTCTTTGTGTTTTAGGTCCCTGTTTAATTCGTGTGCATTATGTTGAGTTGTGGTTTTATTCACATCTTACAGTCTGTGCATGAATACCAGCAACTCCCTTTGGGTTACAATTTTTTTTTTTTCATTCATTGTGTTTATTAAGTAAAGTTGTAATTTGTCCTTGGAGCTTAGTGAAGTGTGTGTTTCTGTCTGTCTGTGTTTCAGTGGCTACAACTGATGATGGCGACTCCAGTAATCCATGTTGTAAACCCAGATGTCCCTGCTCATCGTCAGCAGGCCTTACTTTTGGCAACCAAAGAGGTACGCCACTACTGTGTGAGAACTCTGGTGTTCCCCAAACCTCCACAGGAGTTGCTGAACCAGGTCACTGCATTGACTCACGCAGAGAAGCTTCTTCAAGCAGAGGGTGTCCACTCGCCTTCATGTCAGCAGTGCCTTGAAAAGCTGGTGGTGCCCTTTGGACAGAATGAAAATGCACCGTTCCACTGGCTTGTTATAAACGATGTGGGCTACATGAAGTAGTAAGTATATATTTTAACATCATTGTAGGCTTAAAGGAATTACTGCCCATTATATACTGAATGTACTCCATACTGAATGGAGTACATTCAAACCACACCGGTTCAGACCATCCCAACAGCTGGATGGAGAGATGCCCCCCAAATCCCAAACTGGGAAGTTCATGTGTGAGATCAATTTGTGAAAGGATCTGGATCTGAATTGCAAACATATATACACAAGCACTGTCTCCAGTGGGAAACTTGCCATACATAGGGAAAAAAATGACAAAAGAAGAGACAAACATGCACCACGGCAGAGGGTGGCAGAGAAGCAGAGGGAGAGGAGAACATGGAGGGAGAAATAATGAAGGCTGTGTGGGGGTCAAAGAACATTGTGTTAAGGATTGTCCTGGAAAGCAGGAAACTGAGGCCAAGTGACTCAAGGTAGGGTGCCCAGGCACCACAACAAAAGGTAAAATCTGTAGCAGCAGCTTTCCAGTGATTGAACAATACACAAGAGATTTACAGTGTGAGGGCTTTGAATAAGGATCTTTTAAACATGCATTTCTGTTGTCAGCTTGTTGAGTTGAAATTTGATGTGTAAACGTGTTGATTGTCACTGTGTCAGGGAGAGATGGCTTGATTACAACACGAGTGAACAGAATACTGGAGATGATTAAATACCACTCAGATTCGCTGCTGTATGTGTATGAGTGGAAACTCCGGCAGGCTACCGTATTTCCTTTTTGTGATGAACTGCTGAAGCCTGCACAACAACACACAGATGCTCATCTGATTACATGAAAGCAGACTCACTACTAGAAGCAGATTCAGTAGAGTGAATGCCTCCCCCACCTCAAATTTTGTGCAGATACTAGGCTGCAATAGATACTACCCAGTGTTGTCATACTCATTATAATTTACTAGATCACAAAGACTAGAAATGTATTCTATTGGCTTTTAACAACTGTAAAATATGATTTTATATTTTTATTTAAGAAATTAGATCCACATAAACAGATGCCATAAATAGTCTGGATATATTTTATTCAGTTTATGTACCCTAGTAGCGTCCTCTAAAAAAATGAAATGAAAAAAGGAAAAACAAACATTTGCTGAGGTATGAACTGTGTACGTGTACGACTTTTCTGTAGGGTTTGTAGTTCACTTTACATTGTTGTATTTTTATTTAAAGGAAAAAAGAAAACAGGTACTGTTTATACCCAAGTATCAAATTTCATCGTGATGGATGCAAAAAGTCACTGAGATATGAGTTTAAAAATTTTGGCAATGATATCTCAATGATGAGATCGGGATTTTAAAAAAATTTTTTGGAAGTTTTTGGTGACCTTGACCTTTGACCTTGAAAATCATATGTTCTTGGGGCCTTAAAGAATATTTCCACAAAGTTTAATCAATTTTGGTTCAAAACCTTTTGAGTTACATTGCTAACAGACAAGTAAACAAACACGCAGGTAACAAGTGTTTGAGGTAACAAGTGTTTGAGGGAGCTGATGAACCATTTGAGAAAAAAATGGAACAGACACACAGGAAACAGACTGTACGAATAGATGGTGTCGATAAATGTGCAGCCAGAGTGCTTTTCACTGATGAAAAGGTTTTTACAGTAACCATGACAGCATCCCATGTTTCTTTTTCAAAAGCTGAACAAGATACTTGGACAGGTCCTCTTCTAAAGCAGCTCCTCCTTTAATATACATCCCAGTTCTAAATAACCTTGTAAAAACATTAAACCTGGTTGGCATATGGAGGTTACAGCATCCCCTGGAGAGGCAATATTCCTCCCTTTCTTCAGTACATGGCAGCTTCACCAGAATAGATTACTCTCTAGTTGACTCCAAACTCATGTCTAGTGTAAGCCGGTCATGGCATTTTAATTTCTGACCATGCCCCTGTCACTGTGGAAATAAACTTTGATATACATACATGGAGGTTATAAATGGACATATACTTCCTCCCTGCAGTTAGAGAAAGACTATTGTAAATACATTGCAGCCAAAATCACAGATTTTTTTTAATCACTAATGACAATGGTGCCGCCTCAGATTCAACACTGTGGAAGACCTTTCAAGTCATACTGAAGGGTCACATTATTTCTTACCAAACTTCAGCGAGGCGAGCCAGGCAGACGCATCTTTTGGATATGGAGGCTAGATTATCTGGGTTCGAGGATGAATACAGACAATCTAAAACCACAGACACCTAAACATAAAACATAAAATATGAACAAAACTATGATATGAACATAATTAAAAAAATAAAAATAAAAATATGAACATAATAAAATTATTGGCAAACAGGTTTTAAATAATATCTGTAAAAGGTGTATTATGTTGCTAAAGGCGACAAAATAATAGACCCCAGGGGGATAAATGAGAGATTTGCCAGGCTTTTTTTGGACAGCTGTGTGTTTCCAAATGTAATGCCACAAATGAGGAGATAGAAGATTTTCTGAATGTGCTGGACATACAATCCTTAACAAAGCAGCTAGACAGGAGTCAGACTCCAACATCACACTTGATGAAATTATGACAGTTCTTTTCCTAACAGTAAGGCCTGCAGCCCAGGCGGCTTTGGGGTTGAATTTTATAAAGTCCACATTGAAGTCATCGCTCCGCTTTTACTCTGCATGATAAATTGTTCGATCAATGACAGTGTCTCTTCAACAACTCTGCATGAGGCTAATACCTGTCTGCTCTCGAGAAAAGATAGAGATGACACCAACGTTGCTTCGTTTCCCCAGTGCTCTTCACCCTGGCCTTAAAACCCCTCACTATTTCCATTAGAGCCAACAGTCGGATCTCAGGAATAACGTGTGGTGCATCCGAATCGAAGAGTGGCCTGTACGCAGATGGTGTGGTCTTGACATTTTCCGATGTAGCAGTGTCTCTTCCTCCACTTTTAGATTTAATAAAGACCTTGGGTTACCTTCATGGTTTTTGATTAACTTGGACAATAAGCCTCTTTATGCCTCTTTCTGATGCCTTTGACTCCAATTTTTTTCTAAGTTTCCACTGAGAATTATAAATAACATTTTCACATACTTGGGTGTTAACAGCCAGAAATCTGAAGCTTCTGTATACACTTAATTTTTTAGATTTAATTTATCAATTAAAAAATAATGACTGAAAAATTGAAGTTTCTTCCCCTTTGCACATCCTATCCTAGCTGGTCTACAATAGAGATAAGACAAGATGAGCAAGATGATATTTACCAGCTCAGTGAAAGAAGACCTGTCTGTTTTCATCTCTCTGGAGGGGTCGACAGTGTTGCAGTATGCTGACAGTTTAATGATATGTTCTCCTGCAAAGCAGGCCGTAAGACCAACACAAAAACACTGTTGAAAGTCCTCGCGAGTGGAAACCCAACTATGCTGCGTGAGATGCTCTACTGTTAACAGGGATCCATGGGAGGGGACTGACTTCATATGAAAGGCTACAGTGGGCCGATGATGCAGACAAAGCTTTCACTGATTTAAAACGGACACTGCAGACTGCACCTACTTTAGGTTTACCATATCCATCCAAACCATTCACCCAGACAGTGAATAAAAGGGGTGGATACATTACATCTGTTTAGTTTCAGGAGCATGGGGAATGACAAAGACCAGAGGCAATTTTTTCTCATTCCTACTGGACTCAGGAGCAGCAGGACAAGCTGGTCTGTCCTGTGTCTTTGACCCTGTGTTTTGAGTTTTTATTCTTTGTCCTTAGTTAAGAGTTTTTCTTATGCGTGATTTCCTGTGTTCTTGTAATTATGTTTTGAATTATGTGCAGGAGTTTCTAGGTTATAATTTAGTCCTCGAGTTTGTGCACTGTTTAGTTTTGCTTCCCCTTGTCTAGTTAGATTCTGTTCACCTGTGTATTGTTTTCCTCAGTTCTTTCTCACATCCCCCCTCATTGCTGTGTCTCCCTGCCCCATGTTCTCCTTCTACTGTTTCCTGCCCTGGAGAAGTTCTTTGTCCATCCATCCATTCTCTTCTGCTTATCCTGTTCAGGGTTGCTGGGGGCTGGCTCCTATCCCAGCTGTCATAGAGCGAGAGTTAGGGCACACCCTGTACAGGTTGCAGAGCTAACACAGAGAGACAGACAATGAGCAATTTAGAATCACCAATTAACCTAACCACTATCAGCATGTCTTTGGACTGTGGGAGGAAACCGGAGTACCCAGAGAAAACCCACGCAAAACGGGGAGAACATGCAAACTCCACACAGAAAGACCTGGGCCAAGGTGGAGTTGAACCCAGACCTTCTAGCTGTGAGGCAACAGTGCTAACCACCATAATTAGAAGGGTTTTTTTTGTTATTCCTGTGAACAATTAGCAATAAAGCTGGATTCTGAGTTAATTTCGTGTCTCCAGTTCACTCGCCACCCACCACACAGCCAAACCTTGACAGCCGGAAATTTTTTTTGTAATCATTCAAGGTGCTCCCTACTGAAGCGTTGTTAGCTGGAAAAGGAAGTGTGTACATCATGTCTCATTTAACCTCTGTGTGCTATTAGTGTGTGATTGCACCTTCTTGGACAAAGAGTTTGAGTACAAAGATGGAAAACAAAGAACTGTGAGCAGTGTGTCTCTGTTATCTGACAGGTGCCTGTATGACTGTGAGGAGAAGACTCTGCAGCTGATCAGACAAAGTTTGTATCCACACAATAAGCATAAAGGAAATGCTATTTTGCTCTTCTGCATCATTGCTGCTGTGAAGACTGCTTGTCTTGTACTCATCCCTTTGCAAAGGTTTCTTTCAACAAATCCCAGAGAATCTGTTTGTTTTTAATGCTCTGTTTATTTTTCCAGAACAATGACATATTATTTTGTTGTGTGGAAGTAGCTTCTACCAGAATAATGAGGCTCGGATTTACAAGCGGTGGTAAGGATTTCGCCTCGGGCTCTTCTGCAGGACTCTGAAGATTTTTCATTTAAAATCTTTGCTCCTCCAGGCAAAAACACAGAGTGAGGAACTGCAAAACAACAACAAAAAATATCTTACGTGACTTCTTGTCTGATTTAATGTCACACCGAGTGCCTCCAGGGCAAAAATTTGGTAGTCTGTCCCCAACTGTGCATGTGTCCAATGGCAGAGTGTACTCACCAGTGCTGTGAATGTTTGTTCTCCACTCTCATGCTGGAAGGTCCCTCTGTGGACATCAGCATCTTCTATATCTTTGTTTCCATGAAGAGACAGAAATAGATACATATCAAGATGTTCTCTATATGTATGTATGCAAAAGTTCACACATACATATAGCGGGGTGCGTGGGATGTCTGCACTGTAAAAGTTCAGAACTCTGTGACTTATAAACACTAAAAACATCCTGGGAGCACTGGAGATATTTTCATTTGGTAATACCATCTTTGGTATGTGACCCTGTGTATGGCTGATGATTATGCTGGGAGATGGTCCAATTGTTAATTGTCCCTGGGAATCTGCAGAGGCCCAGCACTGTCCTGGGACCATGAGTACTCATCCTGAAAGGGAAAAAGAAAGGAAACAGAGTTCAGTGAAGCCCACTATAGTCAGAATATTAATATATTATTATGTCTGTGTTGTTTCGTGGAAGCAGTTTCTACCTGAATAATGACCCTTGGGCTTACAGGTGGTGGTTTTCCTGGGATTATTGGAACCCCCCAAAATGTCGCCCTGGCCTCTTCAGGAGGGTATGACTGAAAAATTTTCATATAAAAATCTTTGCTCCTGGAGACAAAAACACAGAGTTAGAAAGGAATTGCAAAATGACAACAAAGAAATTCTTACATAACTTCCAATCTGAATTTTTTTGGGGGTGAAATAAAAAGTATATGTCCATGTCTCTAATGGCAGAATCTGCTGACCAGTATATTGGACATTTGGAAAGTTCCAGGTGGACCTCAGCATGTTCTAAATTCTTTGTTCCCTGATTTATTAAGAATCTATTTATGCTTACATATACTCCACCTTACCGCCTTACCTGTACAGGGTCTCTGTGCTGACTGACACATCTCACGGTTTTTCCTGACTTACAGAGCTGCCACTGAATAAAACATTTCCTCAGTGGCAGAGCTAAGTTGAAAATTTTGAGATAATAAGTCAAAGTTTTGAGTTATGGTTGGTTATATATATATATATATATATATATATATATATATTCAGTGGCAGAAACGAGCTTCCACAGTAATTTTATTTAGTTCTATTAATTTCAAATAAATGTTTTTCATTCTTTAAATTTTCTAATCGTGCCACCTCCCATTATTTGTCATGGCTTTTGAGCCAGTTGTGATGCATAAAATTACTAAAAGAGATGAAAAACTTTCTCGTGGTCTCATGGTAACCTTCATATTCTCTAGGAAATGGATGGAGAGTTTAACAGCTGTGTAACCTTCAATGCTGCAGACTCAAGACACAAAGCTCAAAGTCTCAAAGCTGAGACTGGGTAAGAGATGTCTATGTAGGTGTTGTGTTCAGAAAAAGAGAAATTTAGCCATTTATTTTCCAGAAGCAAAACTGTGTTAGTCATATGCTGGTTATTAATGCTTTTGTACAAACAAACCATCTGTGTGAACAAATACACTACATTTGTTTTAGACATACTGCAGGCATAAAAAAACATGGCTATATAAAGTAAAAGCAAAGCACAGAAACAGAACCAAACCACACACATAAAACATGTATTTTTAGTGCATAATGTGAAATGTTTAATTTATTCACTGAACAGGTTTCGTCATAACTTGCAAAATATGAGCAGGTGGACCTCGCAAAAGTTGGTCTCATTGATGCTCACACAACTGCAGTGATCACGAAAAACAAGACGCAAATTTTAATGCATTCTTAACATTGTATCAGAATATATTCAAAATTTTTCGAGCTATCGTGTTTGCAGACAGAATGATGACGCGCAAACGCTACCGAAAACAAAACCTCCTTGGCGGAGGTATTAAAGTGCTTCTGCACTAATTTACCACTAGATGTCACTCTAATCCAGAGATTGAAAGGTGAGAATAGGCAGAATGACAAAAACAAGCAGCAGAAGCTGGGCGCTTTTAGAGCAGTACTCAGAAGCTGCAGCTTGATCTGAATGAGATAAGAAAAAGAATTTCATGTTTTTCATTGTGACTCACCATGTGTCTTGACTTGTGGCAAGTAGTCTGAATTGCATTTATAAAAACATGACAGTCAGAACAAACCCTGAACATTTTTTCTTTTATTGTGCATTGATGAAATTGTGTAAACATAAAACATGTTGGATTAGATAAAGAAATTGATTAAAATGTCTCAGTTGAGCTAATTAAACCCCATGTTTAGACTGAATATCTACATTTTAAATAAGTGTCTTTAAATTCAGACTGTATATATTTCCACTGAGGGAAAATATTATGTTCTCCCACATATTCTGTATTCATGCAGCTGTATCAACATCAAATTTACTTGCAAGGCCATCAAGATTGGTCTTGATTATGTGTGCTATGACTCATTTTATCAAGATAGTGCTGTATCTCTGAATATTTGTGTTTTATTTTTGACAGTACAGCTTGATCTTAATCAGCAGTCACTCCTATGAACATCTGAGGCGCTTTGAGAGTCACACAAAATTCAATATCTGATATAACAGACCAATTACATCTTCTTGTAAGACTATGTGCAATAGTGTCAGTGGTCGTCCTCTGAAGTAATAACATTGCATGGACTGAAATATGAATACAGCCTTCAGCTGCTTCAAGACTGCATCAAAGAGGCCTTTGGTGTTAAGCTGAAATCACTTCAGTGTTAGGGCTCATGTAGGTTTTAAGCAAAGTATGGCCTCCTTTTTAAGGGATTTTGGAAACACCACTGATCAGTCAGATCAGCTTTATCTTACCTTTAAAAAAATGAGAATGCTGGTACATTATTTATAGTGAATTTCGGCTGTAGTCTGCTTTTAGTCCAGCAGTGTGCACACCAATACCCCAGGTACAAACACGCTGTCTTGTTTAGGAACCAAGCCAAGGAGATGTGTTCGTCAATGTGGGCCTTCCTGTTTTGTTTCACATGCTTAACTGGAGCACAGGAGGTCTGTGGATGACTTTAAATTCTGCAGAGTCCAGAAGAGAAAGTTCTTGTATGACAAATAATCTAATGTCTTTTCACCACTGACACGAAGCGTCCACTTTCCAAACCACATCCACAAATACCGCCCATTTCAGCAACGCTTTTAATATTATGATCCTGTTTTTATTTAACATGAAGTCTTTAAAGAGTTCTATAATAACAGCTACAAGACATATTTAGTAGCTGTATAGAAGGTTTAAATCATATTACATAGTCTTCCTGCAGATGGACCCAGTTCTTATGAAACTACAAAAGCTGTTGAACTTTTTTTTGTGAGCACAGCGTTTGAGTCAACATTAACAGGAGGTCCTTGAAGAAACCCAGAGGGGGAAAAAGCAGTTGGGGAGAACCATCGGGCGAAACTACTGTTTACAGTGATCAGAGCTGCTTATAATTATGCCACTCATTTTATGCGACAGATTACATAAAGTGTTATTACTACTGTTGTGCTCCATGTAAACATCATGAATTCAGAGGGCTGTTATAGTTGCCATAATAACTTGTTCATAAAAACAACTTGTCTACTACTAGTCAGCGTAATGGGGTATTAAAACCACTGGAACGTGCGGGCGCAATGTTTCTGCAGCCAAGCAGACTGCATGCGCATAAAAAAAGAAAGAAAAAAGTTTCATCTTGACTTTTCTTAATGTTTTTTGCTGCAGACAGACACAATCATTCTGTCAGAGATATAAACACATTTTTACTTGCAATACTTAAAGCAGTCAGTGAGCTGTAAAGGCATCAGAGCAGGCAATCAAAATATTCACCATCCATTAACTTGCACAATGTTCCCAAACTGTTACCATCTGCCATGAAAATGAGTAAATGAATTATTTGACGAAGGCAATTATAGGTATTATTAATGCTTAAAGCAAGTCTTATAATGCACAATATTGACTTTGTTAATTAGACATTTGTGCAGTCTCTCAGAAATGTGTCAGGAAAGTAATCAGGTTACTTAACTATAGCAAATACACTGCTGCTTAAATACTGCTACTCCTTTATGTTTGAAAGATGATTACTGTAGTTTTAGTATGCAGGTTTTATAGATCTATCTTAAGTTAAATGAGCATTTAAATATGCTGCTTCCTCAGTGTGGAATCAGCTGTAAAATCAACAATGCAAACTGAAGACAGGGGTGCTTCCAGTCTTTCTTTTTTTTTTTTTTTTTTTTTTTTACATTGGTTGGCATGGAGGGAGCAACAAAGAATGGGGGCGATGGGGCAGGAAATCAGAATATTTGATCAAAAATAGAATTAGTGTAAAAAAAAACAAAAAACTGGCATATAAAAACAGTGGACATGATTTATTTATTACATGAAAAGTGGAGCTGCACATGACTTTAAATATAATTTGGAGTTGGATAATTGTTTTGCAAAGTTGAAAAAAATGTATTTAGACTTATTTAAGTAAAATGTACTACTTAAGGAGGTTAATAGTGCACAAGTTGTGTAATCCAAATATATTTAAAATACCTAAAGTAAACATACTCATATTTTTCAGAATCATATACGGTACCGCACTAATGTGTGTATATCGCTTTAATGTTGCAGCTTATGATGATTTTAATTACTTGTATATTACATACCCAGCAATATATAAGTAATTAAAATGACTTGATCTATAATAATGCAATTAATGTGCAAAATAACAAGTAACTAATGCTTTAAAATTAATGGTATGGGGTAAAAGGTAGAATATTTGCATTCTAAATGTGGGAAAGTAAAAGCACAAAGTAGCATAGAAATACTTAAACTAAGTACAAGCACATTGAGTAATGTACTCATTTACATTCCTATTGGTCCTATGCTGTCATCCAATGGTGTTGTGCACTGTAAGAATAACAGTACTGTAGTCCAATCACATTGATTTGTGGAGGTGGTTGTGGTGGGGGTGGAGGGTGCGGCAAGTGTCAACTGGCTAACAGAGTTTTTCCCTGATTATCCCTGCCCCTTCAGGGACTTAAAAAAATGCAGCCAGTATGAAAGTGCCAAAAACTGCAGTCAGTCTCTGTAGTCTTGCATGTTAAAACAGCGACTTTAGAGCAGATATAAACATGTTTACAGCCTGGTACAAATAGCAGTTTTGGTCTCTTTGGCAACTTTCCCACTTCAAATAAATGTATCAAGGTTAAAGTTTGCATCATTTGGGTCCTGGCCACTGACAAATAACCCTAACCCCGGGATGAACCTGACCACTTCACTATGGTCATTTTGATGCATATATATATATATATATATATATATATATATATATATATATATATATATATATATATATATATATATATATATATATATATATATATATATATATATATATATATGTATGTATGTATGTATGTATGTATGTATACCATGCTTCGAGGCTGCAGAATACAAGCCACAGAAAAATGCGGGATGCCAGAAATGATTATACTGATCTTTTAAACAGCCTTTAAAAACAGTCTTTTGTATTTTACTCTGCTAGTTGAGCTGTTGCTTCTCTTGGCCAGAAAACACTTGCAATAAAGGATTGATCTTGAGTCCTATTTTCCTAGTTAAATAAAGAACAAGGAAAAATAGAAACAAACTTGTTGCTTCAGAGATTAAGATTAATGATTGACAAATAAACAGTGACACTTTACATCCGTTAAAATATCAAACATCGGATGTAAATCTAATCGCGAGGTTTTGCAGTAGGAAGTTGAGGCTTACATGGAGCCCTTAAAAGCAGCATTCTGTTTTTTTCAGAGCTTTCCTCTGAACAGTTAATGTCTCTGTTGGCCATCCTTTTCCTTCTCCTCCCACACAGCCAAACCAATATAAACATTTCTGTACAGTGAGGATACTCCCCAACAATCCTTCCTTGTTACTTAAAAGGGACACAATCAGGCTGAAAAAGAAAGTGAGAGGAGGAGAGATGGCACTAACCGACAGCCAAAGTTCAACTTTCCCTGAGATAGTGGAGCTAAACGTGGGTGGCCAGGTGTATGTGACCCGACTTGAAACTCTCACTGCGGTCCCCAACTCTCTTTTGTGGACGAAGTTCACTCAGAGCTCCCCGGCCGCTCTGCCGAAAGACAGCAAGGGTCGTTTTTTCTTCGACCGGGACGGCTTTCTCTTCCGGTATATTTTGGATTATCTTCGGGACACCGAGCTTTCCTTGCCTGAGTTTTTCAAAGAGAGGCGGAGGCTGCAGAAAGAAGCGGACTTCTTCCAGCTGCCGGAGCTGTCGAGGCGTCTGGCGGCAGTCAGCAAAGAGGGCTCGTACACGGAGGACAGCGGGGAGCCGGAGGAGGCTGAGCTCAGCAGCCCGGTCACCTCTTCCTCGGACCGAACCCTGCGCTCTCCTGGTGCCAGTTCCGGCTACATTACAATCGGCTACAGAGGCAGCTACACCATCGGGAGAGACATCCAGGCGGACGCAAAGTTCCGCAGGGTGGCCAGAATAACCGTATGCAGCAAGATCTCTTTGGCTAAAGAGGTTTTTGGAGAAACCCTGAACGAAAGCCGCGACCCGGACAGACCGCCTGACAAATACACCTCCAGGTATTACCTCAAGTATAACTTTCTGGAGCAGGCGTTTGACCGGCTTGCAGAGGCTGGTTTCCACATGGTGGCCTGTAACTCCACTGGAACCTGCTCGTACGGCAGTAATGACCCCGGGGAAGACAAGCTGTGGACCAGCTACACCGAGTATATTTTCTCCCGGTGAACTGGCAGGAGTGCATTCGGTTATTTTGGGGAGAACAAAAGGCGGTCACAATAGTTGCATTTCCATCCAAAACTGTCAATTTGTCAACTTAGGTTTCTCTGTTCTCTTTTTTTGTGGCTCTCTGTTCTGTACAGTTGGCTCAGGGTGCAGCTAGAATGAACTTTCTGCCATTTTCTTTTCTGGGTGGTTATTAAGCAAAGACCTAGTGACCTTTCTGGTGGCCCTGGGTTCTGGTTAGGTTATTTTTATGTCCCAGTTGGCCTTTCCGATTTCACAAAGCGTGTATTCTTAAGTAAATGTCATAAATAGCTCCATGGGACTGCAGAAATGTTAAAGGCCAATTTTATTTCTGAGCTTTATTGAGCTTCTTGTTACTGTATCCATAGAGAGGCTACTGCTGAACACCTTAACCATGCACCTCTTCCTGTACTCTTCTTGTAACACTCATGTCTTTAATTCTGTGCATTGACAGTAAATTCCCTTTAAGAGGCTATTGTTTTTCCCAGTTTTGTTGAATTCCATTGGGTGCATACAGTACATAGCATTGCTGTATAGTTGACACACTGGGGATTTGTGTTTTGCTATAATGGTTTTTCTGGTCCATCCAATAAAGTGTGACAGTGTAACAACATTTAGCTAATCATCCTGTGAAATTCACTCTGGAAAACTAAAGTTGTTTTATATATATATATATATATATATATATATATATATATATATATATATATATATATATATATATATATATATATATATATATATATATATAAACTGATAATAAAGGATAAATCCTTTCACTCATGAAAGTACATGGATGGTTTCCAGCTTCTCAGATTACCAGTGTTTTGGGAATTCCATCACACAAAAGATACATTTCAGTTTAGGAATGGATCAT